>NW_026695959.1:0-18212 GCF_030347475.1 Cadophora gregata
ACTAGAGATCGTCGGTTATCTTAATAATCGCGACAGACTGGGTCACTAATGGGTGTCTGTAATGATGCTTAATGCACAGTCGGAATATTTAGTTTAAGAAACTAACAGGTTAAACAAATTCAAAGTTAATCTGGCTCTATATAAATAGCTTACAGTTTATATTGAGTATATTAGTATGTTTTACCTTACGGACAAATGTCTTTATGAGGTGCAACAGTTATAACTAATCTTATGAGTGCTATACCTTGAATAGGACAAGATATTGTCGAGTTTATTTGAGGTGGCTTAAGTCAATTATTAATTGAAGAGCCTAACAACAGTAATGTTGTTCAGCAAATTTTGCTTAATGCTGGAATATCCCCAATATTAGTATTAGGATACGTATATGTTAACGTATACGTGAAAAAGCCTAAGTCAAGGGGACAATCAGCCGGGGTTAGAAAGTTTTCAACTTTCAAAGCTTCTCAGAGACTAAATGCAGAAAATCTTATATATGCGTATTTGGTAGGTTTATTCGAAGGTGATGGGTTTTTCACTGTGTCAAAAAAGGGTAAATATTTTCAATGTGAATTGGGTATAGAGTTGAGTATAAAAGATGTGCAATTAATATATAAAATTAAAGATTTGTTGGGTGTGGGTACTGTGGGATTTAGAGTAACAAACGGTAATAGTAAGGTGTACTTTAGGATAAGAAAAAAAGATCACCTAATAAATATTGTATTGCCTATTTTTGACAGATATCCTCTTTTTACCAATAAACAACATGATTATTTAAGGTTAAGAAACATTATTTTATCTAATATTATATTATATGAGGATATACCTCCATATACACGTCCTAGTACACCTTACAACTGTATCGAATCTATACTTAATGCACCTTATTTCTCCGCCTGGTTAGTCGGATTTATCGAAGCTGAAGGTTGTTTCAGTGTATATAAATTAACTAAACCCGTTAACTATTTTGTAGCTAGTTTTGATATATCTCAAACTAATGGTGAAGTAGTTATTTTAGCTATTCGTCAATATTTATCATTAACACCTAATGTATATAAAGACAAAACTAATAACTTTAAATTGAAAGTTACAAGTGTGAGATCTATAGAAAATGTTATTAAATTTTTAAACAAAGCACCTGTAAAACTGTTAGGTAATAAAAATCTCCAGTATTTACTTTGAATTAAACAGCTTCGTGCTATACCTAGATACGCTGATAAAATAAACATACCTGATAAATACTAAATTGAGATTATGATATAGTCCGAACAATGAAGAGATTCATTGAGTGTAACGAGAGTTTTCAGTAAAAGTTTTTTAACTGATTATGGGGTTACCAACACAATTGTTCTGTTAACAATGCAACTTTAAACAGATTTTTTGCTTTACATTTTGTATTACCATTTATATTAGCTGCATTAGTTTTAATGCACTTAATAGCCTTACATGATAGTGCAGGGTCAGGTAATCCTTTAGGTGTTTCAGGAAATTACGATAGATTACCTTTTGCTCCATACTTCTTATTCAAAGATTTAATTACTATATTTTTATTTATCTTTGTTTTAAGTTTATTCGTATTCTTTATGCCTAACGTGTTAGGTGATAGTGAAAATTACGTTGTAGCTAATCCTATGCAAACTCCACCTGCCATAGTTCCTGAATGATATTTATTACCTTTCTATGCTATATTAAGATCTATACCTAACAAATTATTGGGTGTTATAGCTATGCTTAGTGCTATATTAGTTATATTAGCTATGCCATATACTGATCTAAGTAGATCTAGAGGTATACAATTTAGACCTTTAAGTAAAATAGCTTTTTATATCTTTGTGGCTAATTTTTTAATATTAATGGTGTTAGGTGCTAAACACGTTGAGTCACCATTTATAGAATTTGGACAAATTAGTACAGTTATATACTTTTCTCATTTCTTAATAATAGTACCTGTAGTAAGCTTAATAGAGAATAGTTTAATTGATTTACAGTTAAACTCCCCAAAGTTCTAAGTAGCCCTGAGCGTATGTCATCTAAAACCTCTATCTATAATATGTTTGTACCA
Organism: Cadophora gregata; assembly: GCF_030347475.1. Lineage (NCBI taxonomy): Eukaryota > Fungi > Ascomycota > Leotiomycetes > Helotiales > Ploettnerulaceae > Cadophora > Cadophora gregata. The sequence goes on from NW_026695959.1 coordinate 2,060, forward strand.
TTAGTTTTTTTTATTTCATCTGATGATTTTGTACTCTCTGCTGATCAGGCAGGTGAAGAGGGAACAGACAAAGGTGAAATAACTGAAGATGGTACAGGTAATAACACAGAGGATGGTGGATCAAATGATGATGAATCAAATGATGATGATGATTCATCATCAGAAACATCAAGTAATAATGTAGATATCGCTGGAGGTTTATTAGCGGAAATTGAAAAAGTTTATGATACTTCTGTACCTGCTTCTTATAACTCAGATGATATTGTTGAACTTCGTAACGCAATTGATAAGTTAATTAAAGAGCAATCAGATATAGATGTCCATACGGATGATGAACGTAAAGCATGATTAGAAGCATTCGTCGATGATAAGAATTCAAGTAGAAAATAGTGGTATGTTTAATATAAAATACTTTTATATTTTTAAATATAACTAAAAACTATTGTTACCGTAATCAAAGTTGTATTGTTCTTTTAAAAATTAGCGTTAACAACATTGTTATTTTTTCTGGTATACTTGTAGGAACTACTGTAGCAACTGCTACAATAATATTGTGCTGATATTATGTAAAATATCCTTTTATTAAATGCATAAAATATTTTACTAGGTTGCAGTAATGTAGGTCTTTCTATGTGTTGAGGTTTTTATTATTTTGTTATACATTTATATCCTTAATTGTATAAGTAATTTCCAATATTAGTGACTCTTGTTTTTTCTTTCAAAATCTTAGGATTATTTTGTAATGTTATATGTAAAAAAGGGTTTTCTTTTACCTTCGGTAGCTTAATACTATATTGAAGCTCTAATAAATAAGCTTGGGGGGGTTTATTTCCCACCGGTTGTTTTATTATAATAATATTTGTAAATAAGATATAGGTTCAAATTTTATAAGGGAAAATATAATTATAAATCCTTATACCCTTATATAATATTACTTGTCTAAATATTTCTAAATCGTAAAATTAATAAAACCTAAAGCACTAAAAATTCTAAACCCTAAATAGTTAATCTTTTAGGTCTGTTAAGATCGTTGAAAACGATCTTAAGAAGTCTATTTTAAATATAGAGCCTACCTAATGCTAGTAATATATTTTATTACTATATAAGCAAAGCGTAAAGGAGTCATCGCTTGTCTGCTGCCCATCTCCATGCCAACAATGTTTCATATAATGATTACATATCAGGACAGCAACCTGAGAAGACACATTGGTCAAATATATCTGTCTTAAGTTCAAGTATATCTTTATGAACAGAGCGTTGATTTTTGTCTTCTAATGCTAAAGATATAGGTACACTATACTTAATATTTGCTTTATTCTCTGGATTAGTTGGTACTGCTTTTTCTGTTCTTATAAGATTAGAATTAAGTGGACCAGGTGTTCAATATATTGCAGATAATCAACTATATAATAGTATCATTACAGCTCACGCTATTTTAATGATATTTTTCATGGTCATGCCTGCTTTAATCGGGGGTTTCGGTAATTTCTTATTACCATTACTAGTAGGGGGTCCAGATATGGCAAAAAAAAAGGACTACCCTGGGGATATAATAAACAATAAAAAACATTATAGTACAAATGTAAAAAAAAATAAATATAATTCGTATCTAGCCGGCTTATTTGAAGGTGATGGGCATATTTTAGTACAAAAACCTGATGCAGGACATAAAAAGAAACATAATCCTAGGTTTTGTATAACTTTTAGTTTAAAAAATGAACCATTAGCAAAAAAACTCTTAGAGAATATAGAATCTGGGTTTATTAGATATAAACCTAAAGATAATGCTTGTGTATTAATTGTTTCACCTGTAGTAGGTTTAAAAAAGATAGTTTATTTAATAAATGGCGAACTGAGAACACCTAAGATACATCAATTGTATAAATTGATTGATTGATTAAATAAACATCATAGTACAAATATATATAAGTTACCCTTAAAAGAGGGTCCTTTGGCGGATGATAGTTGATTAAGTGGATTTATTGATTCAGATGGAAGTTTTTCTGTACAACATACTAAAGTAGAGAATAATGCAAAAAAAAGAAAAATATCTTGTAGATTAAGAATTGAGCAGATAATATTAGAACCTGTAACTGGTAACAGCTATTTAGAGGTTTTAACAAATATAGCTAAATTTCTTAATTGTAATTTATTAACTAGAATGCAAAAATCCACAGGTAATGAATATTATAATATTACAGCATCAAGTAAAAATTCTACTGAAATTTTAGTAAAATATTTAGATAGGTATCCTTTATTCTCAAGTAAATATTTAGATTATAAAGATTGACGAGGAATTGTGTTATTAATGCTTGATAATAAACATTATACCGAAGAGGGTTTAATTAAAACTGATTTTGTTAGAAATAGTATGAATAGAAGTAGAACTTATTTCAACTGAGATCATTTAAATAAATTATCAGCTTAAATTTGTTGTTACTTTTTTTTTTATTATATACCCCTAAACCGGGGAATGCCGTTTTAAAGTGTAAACTTTCTAATTATTACTTCACTATATGCATAGAATCTCTCGAAAATGGAATTAATTTTCCTATTAACAGATACATGGACACCTAATTGGAGTTTATAAACTCATAAAGTTGTACAAATAACTGAATTAGTCGTAACACTCATGTATACATGGGAAGAATGTGCAGGAAACCAAAATAATATTAATTATGAGTAGGATCCTCAGAGACTATACGTGAAGCCCCTTATTATGTTTAATAAGGGTGAAGACATAGTCCGTGGTGGTAGGAAACTACTATTGTAAATGATTCCCTCGACTTAATAATATAAGTTTCTGATTATTACCACCTAGTTTATTATTATTTATATTTGCTAGTGGTATAGAAAATGGAGTAGGTACTGGTTGAACTCTTAAAAAAGATAGGGAGTTATTTTATGGTGACATAAAAAAAAGTAAATTCTTCTCGATGCGTGAACCTCTTCAAGTAAATATTATATTTTTTTATGTTTTACACGTAGTACACTACTCATGTCTATTTATAATGAATACAATTATAAACAGTACGTATGTAAAAATGTGTACATCACGGAGACAATGCGCCTGGTTAGTAAATAAACGTTTGTTTACTAGCCATCAGAGACTTAACGAAGAACATCTTAATGGTAAATTTTCAGATCGAGCTTTGTTTGAACAATGATTAGTAGGGTTTACAGATGGAGATGGGAATTTTCATATTTCACAGCAAGGAACTGGTACATCAACTAAATGAGGCCTAAGTTATAAATTAACTCAATCAGGGTATAATTTAAGAATTCTTAATTATATAAAAAAAGAGTTAAAAGTAGGTTCTATAACAAGAGATGGTACCAAAGCACAATACTTTATTAGGGATAGAAAAGTTTTAGAATCCATTTTATTGCCTATTTTTGACAAATATCCTCTTCTGACGACTAAATATTTAGACTATGTAAAATTAAAAGAAGCACTAGCTATCTTAAATAACATATCTATAACTAAAGAAGAGAAAAATACAAAACTTTTAGCTATTAAAAATGCTAAACCTGATAAAGATTATTTATCTCCTGCTTGAACTAATGCAAAATTACCTTTGACGAACGTAGATTCAATGAATAACGTGATGACTAAAAGTTGACTCGTGGGGTTTATAGAAGCAGAAGGTAGTTTTTATCTAGTTAATAAAACTTCCACTAGAATAGTACATGGATTTGGTTTAACACAAAAGTTGGATAAAATAGTATTAGAAGGTATAGGTATTATGTTACATATCAAAACCGCGGTTAGATATAAAGAATTACATAACTATTATATATTAGATACTACTAACTCCAGAGCAATTGAGAATATAATAGATTTTTTTAAAAATACAATGAAAGGTGTAAAATCTTTAGAATATAGAATATGAGCTAGATCATATAATAAAGATAAAGGTAATTTTATTAAGTTGTCTAAAATAAGAAACATTATAAGAAAGTTGCGAAAAAGCAGTCATAATTACTAAGCTCTAATTCCATTAAGATGAAGGTATAGTCCGAACATTATAGAGATATAATGCGTATAACGATAGTTTTAGTATAGGTTAATATCTTTATTAATTTAAAGCATAAGAACTCTAAAATGAGGTTATCAACAAAATTGTTACCCTCCATTAAGTGGAGTACAAAGTCATAGTGGACCTAGTGTCGATTTAGCTATATTTGGATTACATCTATCTGGTGTAAGTAGTTTATTAGGAGCTGTAAACTTCATTACTACTATACTAAATATGAGAAGTCCAGGTATCAGGTTACATAAATTAGCTTTATTTGGATGAGCTGTTGTTGTTACAGCAGTATTATTATTATTATCTTTACCTGTTTTAGCCGGTAAACTAATCCTGCCGGCTCTAAATTTGGCTGTATTCTGGGAACCGTTATATACATATATATCGCAATCAGCTGGTAATCTATTAAGTTTGAATTTTTTAGAGAACCTCAGAGGCCACACGCCAAAATATTTTGGTTGTAGTCCATATTTTTCCTGCTATGGGTACCTAGCACCCTTTTCTTTATTTACAACTCTTAGATCTATTCATACCAACAACTATAGCAAAAATTTAAATAAAAATCTATTTAGTTATTATCTCACCGGGCTTATTGAAGGTAATGGTACAATAATTACACCAAAAGAATTAAGAAATAGTAAAGGTAAGTTAAATTACCCTGCTATACAAATAGTTTTTCATTTAAAAGATTTACCTTTAGCTTTGCTTATTCAAAAAGAATTAGGCCTAGGTTCATTATCTAGAAAAAAAGGGGTAGACGCTTATATATTAACTATAAATAGTTCTAAAGGTATATTGTTAGTAATTTCATTAATAAATGGAAAAATGAGAACACCTAAATTATATAGTCTTAATGCCTTAATAGATTTTTTTAATGAAACTAAACAAACAAATATTGAAAAATATTCTGTATCTATAGAACCTTTAAATACCAATCCGTGGCTATCTGGGTTTATAGAAGCAGACGGTTCTTTCCAAGTAAGAACTACTCTTTCAGGAAAATATCCTAAACTTGAATGTAAATTAGAAATATCTCAAAGACGACAAGATCACAAAGGATGTAATAATCTAAATTATTTAACTTATATCGCGGAGTTTTTAGAAACGGAAGTAAAAGAAATAAGATCGGATAAACCAAAACCTCAGTATAGAGTTAGAACTACGAACCTTAAAGGGAATATTAAGGCTAAAAGTTATCTTTTACAATTTCCTCTATTTGGAACTAAACATTTAGATTCCTTGGATTGAATGGAAGTGGTTAACATATTTGATAGAAAAGAGCATAAGACAGATAAAGGTAAGGAAAAAATTGTAAAGATCAAATCAGCTATGAATAATTTCAGAACTGATTTTACTTGAGATCACTTGCAAGACTTCTACAACGTAAAAATATAAGATATGGTCCAATCAAACATGAAAATGTTTGCGTACTTACACTAAGTTTTAATAACTTTTTAAGCTTAAAGTCTTGTGCTTTGCATGTCTTGCACCACAGAAAAACTTTAAACTATGGGATTTCATCCAGTAAGTCTACAATTTAATGGCGATTACTATGCTTTTAACAGATAGAAATTTTAATACATCATTCTTCGAAGCAGCAGGAGGTGGTGACCCTATTTTATACCAGCATCTTTTCTGATTTTTCGGTCAACAATGGCCCGTAGATAAAGTAATTTATTTAATGACATGGACTATATGCTGGAACTCCTATTACTCATTAATGAGTACTTTATTAATAAGTGGTGTATTATTAACATATTGTTTTAAACATCCCTATAAAGTGAAAACCTTATTATTGTCGGACAATCAGCAGGTAACAAAAGGATTTAATTTCCAAGTAGGAACCTCAGAGACTACACGTCCATTATCCTCTATAGTTAAACCTGGTTTACAGGATAAATCCGGACCCCTAAGTGACAAAGCATGAAATGAATGGTTAGCTGGTCTTATAGACGGAGATGGTTCTCTTCTATTAAGTAAAGCAGGCTATCCTAGTTGTGAAATCACTATGGGTTTATCGGATGAACATGCTTTAGCTATCATTAAACAAAAACTGGGTGGATCCATAAAATTAAGATCTGGTGTAAAAGCCCTTAGATATAGACTACATAATAAAAAGGGCATGGTAGATCTTATTCATAGAATAAACGGTAATATTAGACAAACGTCAAGAATTAAACAGTTAGAATCTATTTGTTTAAACTTAGATATAAAAATCAAATATGCTGATTCAATTACTATTGATAATGGCTGATTTTCAGGGTTTTTTGATGCAGATGGTACGATTACTTATTCTATTAAAAATAGTATACCTCAACTAACTATATCTGTAACTAATAAATTATTAGTCGACGTTATTCCTTTTAAAGATATTTTAGGTGGTAATATTTATTTTGATAAAAGTCAAAATGGTTATTATAAATGATCTATACAAGGACGAAACGACATCGAAGCATTTAAGTCTTATATCTTTAAGTATCCATCTTTTTCAAATAAAAAACAAAGGTTATTTTTAATTGATAAATATTTTGAGCTAAAAGACCTTAAGGCTTATTCTGCTTCACCTGAAAGTATGTTAGGTAAAGCGTGAACCAAGTTTAATAATAAGTGAAACAACAGAGGATAAAGATAGAGTCCCATTAAAGATATATTTATCTTTAATCGCATCCAGAGGTTTACATTTTAATTATACCAGGATTCGGTATAATAAGTACTACAATATCTGCTAGCTCTAACAAGAGTGTGTTCGGATATTTAGGAATTTAATAAGCCTTAAGCAAGTTTAGCATAGTTCGACAGTGTCAAACTCCGGGGAAGCCCTAAAGCTCTAGTAACCAAAGTTGTATTGGAAACGATATGACCGGCCTGATTAATGACTCAGGGTATGGTAATATCATTAGAGATAGACGAAAGAAAAATGGGTGATCGCGGATCTAAATCAGGCATTAAAGTGAATATATATGTCTGTAAAAGAGCAACGAGTAGACGGCACTGAATATATGTTTTTATATTTAAGGTGTACTCTAGTAGCCTCGAAAGGGGGTTTACATCTGAAAAGTTAAAATTGTATTTTTTTTATATAAGAAAGTAAGATGTAATTAAATTTATACGTTAGCTTAGCCTCTATTTAGCATATACAAAACGTTAAATTACTAATATTAGTATACAAACCTAATACTTTTAGTCTAAATTATATTTTTCTTATTTTTTCTTTTTTATTTTTTCTTAGCTGTCTTGTACTATTTACACATATTTGCCTTATTCACAACTTTCGCGTTGCAAATATAATAAGTAGAGAAAATTGAATAAATAGTCTGATCCATTTTGAAAAAAATGGCGGTTAAAAGTATAATATATTGCTTTTAACTTAACACAATATGAAACTAGTTTCAAAGAACAAAATCTTGGATAATTGAAAAAGCTACGCTAGGGATAAACAAGTTATTGTCCCATAATATTTATGATATTTATAGTAAATATTATATTAATTGGGTTAATTTCAAGAAAGACTTAAAATAAGTTAACTTGAAGCGAATTTTACTTCAAATAGTAAAAACGTTCAACGACTATAAGGTTTGTTTGGTTAAATAATACCATAATACCTTAATAAGAATCCAACAATTTTCTCTTTCTTTATAATATTTTAAAGTTAGGTTGTTTTAAATTTGTAATTTAAAAATAATTTAACAAATTAATAATTAATATAAATTATATTAATGAAATAGACTTAATCCTAGATTAAAGGTTAAGCAAAATTAGATATAAAATGAAATAGCATGGACAAAAAATTATTTAGAAAAGAACTAGATAAATTGCTGGAAAAAGGTGATTCTTTTAATAATTCATCACAAAAGTATGCAAAAATGTTAGAGGATAAAAATAAATTTAATAACTTAAAAAAAATAGAGTCAGATAAATTAGAAAAATTTTATTATAAATACTCACATTATATAGATGATAAAAAGTCTGAAGAAGTAATTAAAATATTTGATAATAGTGAAAAATTTGAGCTCCTATTAATGGAAAAGTTTAATAAATTGAACATAACCACACTTGAAGAATATCAAAAGGCATTGAAAATAGCCAATTTAACGTTCAGTAATAAGATTAAAACTTTTAATACTATATATGACTTAATAAATAAAGGTTTAAATATAAAAGTTTCAAATGGTACTATAGATCCTCTAGAAGCTAAATTATTTAAAATAGAATTGGATAAAAGAAATATTGAAAGGGATACTTTTTTAAATTTAAAAGAATCTCGGTTCAAAGAATTTTCTAATTTAAATTTTGAAAGTAATGTATCTGAATTACCTAAACCTTTAAATAAAGAGATTATTTCTCCTGCAAAAAGTGTTAGTTCTCCGGATATAAATACTGTAGAAACATCTAACGCTAATAAAGAAGTAAGTGAAGAAGTCTATGAAATAGCTAAAGAAATATTAAGTATGTTTTTATAATCTTTTGTAGTTTATACATATTGTTATGTAGGCTGAAGACGGAAGACGGGTATATGCTATGATGTCAATTGGTGTATTAGGTTTTGTTGTTTGAAGTCATCACATAGAAAAATGAATATTGGTCGTTCATTAATGTGTGTAAGAGGAGCCAAACTCCGGGGAAGCCCTAAAGCTCTAGTAACCAAAGTTGTATTGGAAACGATATGACCGGCCTGATTAATGACTCAGGGTATGGTAATATCATTAGGGATAGACGAAAGAAAAATGGGTGATCGCGGATCTAAATCAGGCATTAAAGTGAATATATATGTCTGTAAAAGAGCAACGAGTAGATGGTTCTCCAGTTTTTAATTTAAGTTAATATTATACGTAGTACTAGTTTTCAACTTATACTATTAACCTTACTCTTTAAGGTAAAATAAGGAGTTTATTAACTGTAAGGTGTACTCTAGTCACCGGGAAACCGGCTTTAGGGCGAAATAACACTTAAGTAACCCTAAATTAAAGATACTGCATTAGCCTGTCTGTAAAGTTAAAAAGTTTTTGTCTTATAAAAAAAAATATAAACCCGAAGTAATTATCCTAACACGTAGAGCAGGAACAATCTAATTATATATCATAATAAAAAAAAAGCTTTTTAATAAAAGATATTCTGTAGTTGCTCCTTATTGATTAGGGGATACAGATCGGTACTCAACCTTCAGGCGAAAGGGTATAGGAGTAGATTACGACTTTTTTCTTTTTAATAGGACTAATATGTAGACGGTATACTGTAGGTTTAGATGTAGATACTAGAGCTTATTTCACAGCTGCTACATTAATTATTGCTGTACCTACCGGTATTAAAATATTCAGTTGGTTAGCTACTTGTTACGGAGGATCTTTACATTTAACACCATCAATGTTATTTGCTTTAGGTTTCGTATTCATGTTCACCATAGGAGGGTTAATAATCCACTTAGCTCTCCCTTTAAAGATCACCATATGCTGGGAACTTCTGACAATTATGCTACTATATATAGTAAAAATGTATAATTTTGAACAATCAGCAGGTAACCAAAAGATAAGTAAAATTATCTGAGTAGGTACCTCAGAGACTAAACGTGGTCCTCATAATATTTTTATGAGAAGATATAGTCCATGAAATAATAATATATTAACTTATAATAAAATAAGTACTGTACGTGCTTATTCAACAAAAAAACAAGATTGCATTGAAGATTTAAACTCTTTAAAGGTATACAATAACTTTAAAGAAGACAGAAAAAAAATCCTGATAGAACAGAAAGATAAGTCTGGTGTTTATTGCCTGATAAATAACATAAATGGACATTCTTATGTTGGAAGTTCTATCAATCTCTCAGCTAGATTTAAAAATTATTTAAATAAAGCCTTTCTTAAGGCTAATCAAAATAGAAATATGCCTATTATAAAAGCCTTACTTAAGTATGATCAGTCTAACTTTTCTGTACATATATTAGAGTATGCAGAAGCTAATGTTTTAACTATAAGAGAAACTTCTTATATAACGTCTGTAATACCTTATTATAATGTTTTAAAACAAGGTTATTCTTCTTTAGGTTATAAACATACAGAAGAGACTAAAGTATTGTTATCTCAATTAGCTAAAAATAGAACACACAGTGAAGCTACTAAAGGGTTAATAGCCAAAGCTTTAACAGGTGAAAATAATCCTTTTTATAATAAAAGTCATTCTATGGAAAGCAAAGTGAGAATGGCTGAGGCTCAAAGTGCTTATCCTGTTTATGTTTATAATTCACATAAAGAATTATTGGTTATATTTCCTTCTGTTTTAACTTTAGCTAAACTTATCAAAAGCAACCATACTACAATTGTTTCATATATAGAAAATCAAACCTTATTCAGAGGAGAGTGATATTTTACTAATTTACCTTATAATATTTATGATTACCCTATGCTGGAGGAATGAACAGGTAAAGATTGTAAGGCACTAGTTTTAGATATGTGTAATAAAAGTCACATTAAAAAAGCTGTGTTTGTGTATGATAAAGATAAAAAGTTTTTAGCAAAGTTTGATGGAGTAACTGAGGCTCAAAGAAATTTAAATATAAATCATGCTACCATTAAAAAATATGCTAATTTAGGTGGCATATATCTTGGTTATATTTTTAGTTATATAAGATTATAAGTTAATATATATTATTCGTAAGTGGAGTTGTTTTAGCTAACGCTTCTCTTGATATTGCATTCCACGATACTTACTACGTTGTTGCTCATTTCCACTACGTTTTAAGTATGGGTGCTGTTTTTGCTCTATTTAGTGCATGATATTTCTGAATACCTAAAATGTTAGGTTTAGATTATAATAGAATGTTAGGTAAAGTACATTTCTGATTACTTTTCATAGGGGTTAATGTAACATTCTTCCCTCAACATTTCTTAGGATTACAGGGAATGCCTAGAAGAATTAGTGATTACCCTGATGCTTTTGCAGGGTGAAATTTAATCAGTAGTTTTGGAAGTATCATTAGTGTTGTCGCTACATGATTATTCTTATATATAGTTTATGTTCAGTTAGTTGAAGGTAAAGCCGCAAGCAGATACCCTTGATTAACTCCACAATTCTATAGTGATAGTCTACAAACATTATTAAATAGAAGTTACAATAGTTTAGAATGAGCCTTAAGTAGTCCACCGAAACCTCACGCATTTGTGAGTTTACCTTTACAAAGTTCTCTGTCACCTAAATCAACGCAAGAAAGCTCTTTTATTTAGGTCGTCATCTTGTAAAAGCGTATCCTGTTATTATAGGTGGTAAAGGCAATTTTCTTTTTACACATAAAGGTCGTAAGATCTTTGACGCAAGTTCGGGTGCGGCTGTTTCTTGTCTAGGTTACAATAATCATAAAGTCATTCTTGCAATAACTAAACAAATAAAAACAGGAGTACCCTATCTGGCTTCTACGTTTTGATCTAGTGGAGTTGTCGAAGCTTTGTGCTACGAACTTATCAAGAGTACTGGTGGAAAAATGAGCAAAGTCTATTTGACTGGATCAGGTTCTGAGGCAATGGAGGCTGCTATCAAGCTGGCTCGCCAATACTTTTATGATCAAGACAATAAAACTAGCCGTTTCAATTTCATAGCTCGTAGGGGTTCATACCACGGTAATACTATTGGAGCTTTGGGTATATCAGGACATGTTGATCGTAGAGCACCTTACATACCATTACTTATGAGAAATGTTCACCATATTTCTTCGTGTAATCCTTATAGACAGCGGTTAAAAGGTGAATCTGATGCAGCTTTCGTAGTGAGAAAAGCTGAGGAACTAGAGGCAAAATTTATAGAGTTAGGTCCGCATACTGTCATCGGATTCATAGCCGAGCCAATAGTGGGTGCCGCTCTAGGGTGTGTACCCTATGTTCCAGGTTATCTTGAAGCAATGCGAGAAGTTTGTCATAAACATGGGGCTCTTTTTATACTTGATGAAGTTATGTGTGGAATGGGTCGTACTGGCACTCTGCATGCATGGCAAGCAGAGGGTATTGTACCTGACATTCAAACGATGGGTAAAGGACTTGGTGCAGGGTATCAACCGATAGCTGCTTTAATGGTAAATGAAAAAATTATCAAGGTGCTAATTAAGGGTAGTGGACAGTTTATACATGGACAAACATACCAAGGTATGCCTATACAAGCTGCAGCTGCTCTTGAGGTTTTACGAATCATCAAGGAAAAAAATTTACTGGACAATATTAATAAACAGGGTGCTTATTTAGAAAGCCGATTAAAAGCTGCGCTGGCTGACCATCCTAATGTAGGAGACATTAGGGGTCGGGGTCTTTTCTGGGGTCTAGAATTTGTTAAAGATAAAAAAACCAAAGAGCCTTTCGAACGTAGATTTAACATTGCGAACAAAATATTAGATTTGGCAATATCATCCAAATTCAACATGACAGTTTATCCTGGTACAGGTACTGTCGATGGTGTACGTGGAGACCATATTATTATTGCTCCTTCATATATAATAAGGAAAAAGGATGTAGATCATATCGTAAATGTTATCTCAGCTGTTGTTAATATTGTTTTCGAACAAATTAACAATGATAGTAAATAGTGGTATAGGTTTATAAAGTTTTTATTTTAACAAAATACTTTGATTATTAATAAAAGTAATAATTAAATAATGCTAGAGGGAACCCCTTTGATTATGGTGTATTATGCTTTTACAAGATGAAATTTAATGAGTCTTTTTGGTTATATTATTAGCGTGATTACTACATGGATAATTTTAAATCTTAGTATAAATAATGATATAATTCTAGTTTTTAATTATTAAACATGTGCGTATAAAGACATCTTTTATTTAACCACCCAGATCTAACCTATACAAAATTTTATTGTTTGTTTTATTTAATTTTATTCGCTATTATTTTTAGATTAGCTTATAAAGTCTAATGTTTCTGGATGTATATATTATGTTGATTAATTCCGTATTAGTCTATATAATATATACAATAGGTATATGCGGTAAATGGTTTTACCTTTTGATCTTAGATCTTAAACCAGAGGTTCGATCCCTTCGTATTCCTATATTTTAGGGCATCGTTTGCTTTTTACGAAGCAAAACAAAAAACTATTATAACAAAAATTTTTATTTAAGATATTTAAATTAAATTCTATTAACATGGATATAATAGAAACTATATATGCTTCAAATTTTATATTATATTTTTAACAAGCAACTTAAACTTATAGATATTTTCTCTATAAAAAAAAAACATAAAAGGTGATACAAGCAGCAAAAATTATTGGAACAGGTTTAGCAACCACAGGCCTTATAGGTGCCGGTGTAGGTATTGGTGTAGTTTTCGGTGCATTAATATTAGGTGTTGCTAGAAATCCTTCTTTAAGAGGTCAATTGTTTTCTTACGCTATATTAGGTTTTGCATTTGCAGAAGCCACTGGTTTATTCGCTTTAATGATGGCTTTTTTATTATTATATGTTGCTTAAGTGCAATCATAATAATATTATATTATACAATTTATATGAATTCGTATATTATATTCATGTTATTAAATATAACATAAACTCTTATTAGCTTAATGGTAAAGCAGGATATTCCTAATATCTTGATCTAAGTTCAAGTCTTAGATAAGAATTTTATTATAAAGTTGCTTATTACAATTTTTATGAGGTAGCAAAACGAAACCTTATTAGTAATGGTCGAGTAATGTACATTCGAAAATAGTAAAATTAAGTTGTATTAGTAATGGTTGAGTAATGTAATTTCGAAAATAGTAAAAAATACATTATTAGACCATTACACTTAAAAAAAGATGAAAACAAAATTATATCTAATGGTACAAAATACAACGGCAACTTTTACATTAGCAAAATTTTGTGGAGCTATTTTAACTGTTACATTTATAGCGGCGATTAAATATTTAATTTCGGGTAGTTTTCATATAGAATATTGTGATTTTTTCAACAATATAGCTATAGGATTATTAGGTTGAACCTTTAACACAGGTATAATAGGTTTATTGTCGGAATATTTAGGTATAAAAGGTATTAATTTCAACTTAAAACAGTTTTTATTTGGCATGGATACTATGGATTTAGGTGAGAGATCTTCTGTCGAAGTTATTAAACCTAAGTTATACAATGCTATGGAAGTTGACTCAGATTCGGGTTCAGGTCTAAAGCCTGATAAAGGTAAAGGTGTAGATAGAGAATTACATCCCAATTACGATAGAAATAGGGGTGGAAGTTCTGGAATCTTTAGAAGTGATATAGGATCTATGGTATTTCCTATTTCTGTATACACACCTAATAAAACTATTGTTCCGCCTGGGTTTAACGTTCCTGGTGGTGAAGTACCTATACAGGATGAAATATGTAAACATATTGATTATAATTCACATATACTTAACCAATTTAAGAGAATGGATCTAAAAACAGCCGTAGAACATAAAAATTTATATTTAAAGTTTATACGAATTTTAGACAGAAAAATGGCTTACGCACAAAGTGTTTATATAAAAATACCTACAATACCTACGACGGAGTACGAATTTAATCTAAAGAATCAAATAGAGAGTGACCTAGAACGTTTCAACAGAGATAAAGTAAGGTCAGAAGCCAAAGCTACTCTGCTTAATTCTAGAATACAATTTCTAGAAGCTCAAATGAATAATAATAATAATAATAATTAGTTTGATGTTTTATAAATAACTTTAAATATTTATCTTGGTTAGTTTGTACAAAAATTTAGGTTTGTTGGTGTATATCTTATATACATAGTTAAGGATAGCAACTTATATATAATTTATACATCAGGGATATGCAGTAGATGGTTCTACGTTTTGATTGCAGATCTTAAATATGGGGTTTGATTCCTCCATATCCCTTATAATACTTATTTAAACCTGCTTTAAATTCATATTTTTACATTTACATGTGTTTTAGCTTACATATGCGTAAAATATTTACTTAGATTATTTACTATATTTATATATATAAATTATTTTATCTCTTATTAGCTCAATGGTAGAGCAGGATACTTCTAATATCTTGATCTAAGTTCAAGTCTTAGATAAGAATAGTTATACATAAAATATTAAATAATAATAGATAAATTGTAGTAAAGTATAAATATATTTATTAATATAAATATTCTTTATACTTAGTGAAAAATTTATTTTTAACCTTATGGTTTAATCTAATAAAATAATTTATTAATTATTTTATATAGATTAAATATAAAAAAGAAAAAAAAATGATTAATCAATGTTATATATACCAACTTTAATTTCCGTTCTAGAAGTATTACTAGTAACTGTGCCTGTCTTATTAACTGTAGCTTATGTAACCGTAGCCGAAAGAAAAACTATGGCTAGTATGCAAAGAAGATTAGGTCCTAATATAGTAGGGTACTATGGTTTATTACAAGCATTTGCTGATGCCTTAAAACTGCTACTAAAAGAGTATGTTTCACCTACACAAGCTAATTTAGGTTTATTTTTTCTTGGTCCTGTTATAACTTTAATATTTTCATTATTAGGTTATTTAGTTGTACCCTATGGGCCTGGTTTATCCTTAAGTGATTTCAATTTAGGTATACTTTATATGTTAGCTGTTTCTTCTCTATCGACGTATGGTATATTACTAGCAGGTTGAAGTGCTAACAGTAAGTATGCTTTTTTAGGTTCACTTAGAAGTACCGCACAATTAATTAGCTATGAATTAATATTAAGTTCAGCTATATTACTTGTTGTTATGTTAACAGGTAGTCTAAATCTTACTGTTAATATTGAAGCTCAAAGAGCTATATGATTTATAATACCTCTATTTCCTGTTTTTATAATATTCTTCATAGGATCTATAGCGGAAACTAACAGAGCACCCTTTGATTTAGCCGAAGCAGAATCAGAACTTGTTAGTGGATTTATGACAGAACACGCTGCTGTTGTATTCGTATTCTTTTTCTTAGCTGAATATGGTAGTATTGTTTTAATTTGTATATTAACTAGTATATTATTCTTAGGTGGTTATCTTTATGATTATTTACCTTTGTTTACATTAATGCAATATATAAATTTTGAATATTATATAAATAATTTACATAATGAAAGCTTATTCTCTGGTCCTTTAATAGAAGGATTATTATATGGTT
>NW_026695960.1:0-18150 GCF_030347475.1 Cadophora gregata
ATGGCCATTTAATGCCCTTCACTTAACTTTACTTTTAATTTCATTAAAATAATGATCTACGTTGTTACCGCCTCCAGTTGGATTTAATATTGACTTTAAAGACATATCCCCGTTATCTCGATTTAACATTGACTCTATAGGCATACCCCCGTTATTTGACCCTTGATTTTCAGCAAAATTAACCATATATTCAGAATAAAAATCGAGTCAAAAATCAAATGAGAGTATTTATGTATATGTATTAAAATTTTGTTCAATATATAACATTAAATCTATATTATTGTTGTTCAAGCCAGCTAAGAAATTTTTCTATTCCCACTGACTCTATAACTATAGGCATAGAACTGTGTAATATACCACATATTTCTGAACACTGTCCATAAAAAGTTCCTTCTCTATTAATAAGAACTGAAACTTGGTTTAATCTACCAGGGTAAGCATCACATTTAATACCTAAAGACGGAGAAGCAAAAGAATGAATAACATCTGCCGCAGTTACAATAAATCTAACGTGTGTTAATTCCGGAAGGATAACTCTGTTATCTACTTCAAGCATTCTTAAAGCTCCATCTTCTAAATCAGACTCTGGTACTAAATATGAATCAAATTCTATGAATTCATCATCTGCATTTAGAAAATCAGGATATTGATAACTTCAGTATCATTGGTGTCCCTCTGCTAGTACAGACATCGCAGGATCGCTAACTTCATCCATTAAATATAATAACTTAAATGAAGGGAAAGCTATTAATATTAATATTAAGGCAGGAGTAATTGTTCATATTAATTCTATTAGTGTACCGTGGTTCAAATATTTATGAGATATAGGTGATTTTGTACTACTATAATTTCTTACAATAGATATCATTATTCAACCTACACCAAATAAAATTATAACTAAATAGAACATAATATTATCATGTAATTCAACTAATCCTTCCATTTGAGGAGTAGCACTATCCTGAAAATAAAGACCTCAAGGCTTTGGTGTATCACAACTATTAACGATACTTGAAAATAAGTAATCAATCATATAAAATTCCTTTTCGTTTTTTCTAATATAAACAATTTATAAATTAGAAACCATTAAACAGCTTATACTAATATATATTTTAAATAATAAACAAAAATATATTAATTAGTATATAATTATGTAGTATAAATCTATACTGCCTATAATAAGAACCTTTATGTACTATATACATTTTTTTAATAATAAGTAAATAAAAGATGTAGCATATAATTTTATTTTACATATTGTAACTTAACAACGCTAGTTTTTATACTAGCATTATTACTTTAAATATTACTATTAATATACAACGACTAAAGTATTATAAAGATAATATAGGATAAATCACACATAAAGAATTTAAATAAATGTTATTTAAAAAGGCGTTTACTTAGTCCTTTTTGCTACTAGAACCTTCTCCATTACCTGAAGATGATTCCTTAGACTCTTGTTCTAATGACATTGCTATGGCTCTTGCTAATTGTTGACTCTCACTAGATTCCGTACTATTTCTAGGAGAATTTTCTGCATTAGCTGACTTTAGATCTTGTAATGAATTTAACTTAGCCCTTTCTATTTGATAATGAAACGAATCCTCATAACTACGCTTAGATCCGGCTTGCACCGCTGGCTTTTCCGGATCATAACCTAACTTTTTAGATATATCGTGATAATTATGATCAATCACAGTTAATTGGGAGGATAATTCTTTTTGAATCGTATAAAAGGTTTTTTTTAAAACATGTAAAAAATGGTGCTCCTTATGTGAATCCTTTAACATTTCATCGATCTCCTCCATTTCTTTTCCATAAATACCATTCTCCATGTAAAACTTTTTACGATTAGTTGCTTCAAGTAAAATCCGATCTAGTTTATCACTAGCATCGTTTATTTCTTTTGTACTAGGCATATCTTGATTAAGTGATGGAGGTAACTCAGGATCATAAAAATACTTATTATTAGATTTACCTTTATCTAATTTTTGACCTGAGCTAGAACTTTCCCCGGGCGAATCATGATAACCCCTATCAGTAGATTTACCTTTATCTAATTTTTTACCAGAGTTAGATCCTTCATCATCTGAATTTTTACCAGAGTTAGATCCTTCATCACCTGAATTTTTAAATAATGCTGTTGGTCGTGTATTAGTCACGGGTAACCCATCACTACCTAATTTAAGCGTATATTTATCAAATAAAAAATCTAAGCATATTTTACCTTTTATACCTAAGTACTCGCAGAATCAATTGATGAAACCATTATTAGCAGTTCACATCAATAAACCATATGCTAAACAAGAAAAAAATTCAAAATTTTTTGTAAGTAAATCTATATTTATGTAATATATAAACATAGTAAATAGACTTACAATAGAAATAAACAAAAAAACTTTAGCTAAAGGGTATTTAGCCAAAATTCTAAATATAGAGTTATTAAAGGTAGATATATGACTTATTGTACTTATTTTAAAAATACTTAAAGTAAGCATTTGTCTACTATCAATTTTAAGAGCATTTTTACCTAGTTCAAAAGCAAAACCTAATGTTAAGGCTAAAAAGAAGATCAACATTATAGTTAAACCATATATGCCATTTGTATATGCACTTACTACGTAAGGATAAACTAAAAGAATCTCTAGATCAAACAATAAAAATAACAATGCGAATATAAAGAAAGAAATACTGAACTGTGTCCTGTTTTGACCCAGGAACGAGTGGAAACCACACTCAAACGCACTATCTTTTTCCTGGTAAGGATTATGTGGAGCAAATATCAAATTAACGGCCAATAAAATAATGGCCAATAAAGGTATAAAAACAAAAAAAAAAGTTGTACTTGTCATTTATTGGTTAAATAATATCAATGCTAATATATTAGCTAAACTTAATCATTCATGAGGTACGAATATAAATAAAAGTATTATTAAAGTTAATACAGATATAGTAATAGTTAAATAACTAGATAATATAATACTATTTGTTTTAAACGTTATTTTTTCAATTAAGTTATTATTTTGTATTATGTTACCGTGTAAAGTCAAATTGGCGATTTCTGGATTAATTGTATGCTCAGGAGCATCAAAGAATATTTGTTTAATGATGTTTAAGTAGTAAACACCACTAATAACACTAGTTAATATAGCAACTAGTGCAAGGAAAATGTAACCACTGTCTAATGCAGCACTCAGTACCATTTGTTTTGCAAAGAATCCTATAAGAGGAGGTATTCCTGCAAAAGAAAAAATAGTAATAGTTAAACTTAAAGCTAATAAAGGATTTATTTCAAAATATCCCTTAAGTTGACTTATTAATTGTACTGGAGAATTGTTTTTATCATCTAGTTGTTTGTATTCATTGCTTTCGTTTACGTAATAATAAAGAGAAAACCCTATACTAATTAATATAATAAAAGCATTTAAATTACTAATAGAATACTGCATAAGGTAAAATATAAAGGCTTGTATAGACTCTACACTGTTAATACTTAGTGCAAGCAAAATAAACCCTACATGTGATATAGTACTGTAAGCGAACAATCTTTTAATTCTAAATTGAGTTAAACCTACTACTGTACCAACAATTAATGAAAGTAAAGAACTTACAAGTAAGCTAGAAGTCCAACTAAAACTAAAATTAAATAAAGAATTGCTTGTATAATGCACTAATTCTAATAAAAATACAAAAATAGAAATTTTTGCAACAATAGCTACAAATGTAGTCACTATAGTAGGTATAGCATCATATACACCAGGAGATCAGAAGTGAAAAGGTGCAGCACTCACCTTAAATAAGAAACCTACGCTAAGTATAAGCAATGAAAAGTTAATATAATAACTTTTATATCAATATAAAATATTATTACCACCCTCATTGGCCAAATCACTTAAACTAGTTATAACATATATACCATCAAGATTAGTAGTACCTGAATTTGCATATAATAAACTAGTACCTAGTAAAATAAAACAAGAACTTAAACCACCTAATAAGAAATAAGTTAAACCACCTGAAGTAGCTAATTCAGAATTTCGGTATAATGTACTAAGTAAATATAAACCGTAACTTTGTAACTCAATAGATAGAAATATAGAAACTAAATCACTTGTAGATACTAAAAATATTGCACCACTAACTATAAATAATAATATTAAAGGGTACTCGATTATTTTAAACTGTTCCCCCATCTTATTTACAATTTTAGTTCTGTAATATAATAAATTATAAAAAAGCATTTTATTTAGAGAAGAATATGAAGTTGTTCACACCCTTCTAGGATAAAATGCTGTAAGTTGAAGTATTAGTCCACTGATTAAACATATAAACATATGAAAAATATGGGTAATAC
Source organism: Cadophora gregata (assembly GCF_030347475.1). Lineage (NCBI taxonomy): Eukaryota > Fungi > Ascomycota > Leotiomycetes > Helotiales > Ploettnerulaceae > Cadophora > Cadophora gregata. Next base: position 4,358 of record NW_026695960.1, read on the forward strand.
TAGTTGCATGAAATAATCCTCCATACAAACCTATACCTCTGTCTAAAGATGTAAAATATAAACTCGTGAAAGATAATAATGATGAATAAAGAAGAATTATAATAGACACTCTACTATATAATATAGACTTATCTCGTCTTAAGGTAACCGCATTCGATAATAATAATTGTAATATTGATAATATAATCATTAAATAAATAAAAGAGTCTAACTTTTATATATTTATTTTTAGCGTAATAATAAAAAAATATCTCACTTTTAATTATATATCTAAACTTTTTTTATGCTATGTACAATCTATATAAAGCTTCAATCATTTAATTAAATTTTACGCTTTTTATTGTATATGTTAAACACATTAAAAATATAATATATACAATAAAAATAAGACAAAAATGTAGTATTAAAAATAGCCGGAGGAGAAATTTGAATTCTCATTCTTAATGCATGAAATTAATGTTCTAACCAATTAAACTACCCTGGCTGTTATTATACTTTAGATTATAAAGGGTGAATACCCTGATTTGAACAGGGAACACACTGTGCCACATACAGTCGCTCTACCTATTGAACTATATCCACCTTTAAATCATAATATTTATATAACTTTAAACATATAATACTAAAAAGTAATTATGTTGGAGTGATTCGAACACTCAATGGTAAATACCAAAAATTTATGACTTACCGATTAGTCCACAACATATTTTTAAATATATTAATATATAGATAAATAATAAACTAATAACATTGCATAAGGTAGATCCGACTTGAACGGATAAGATATAAAAATAATCAAATAGGCCTAAGCTATTCATGTCTACCAGTTCCATCACTACCTTTAAATTGCTCGAGATAAGATTTGAACTTACAACCTAAACATCTTCAGAGTTCCGCTCTACCAGGTTGAGCTTCTCGAGCTATATATACAGCTTGTAAAGCTATATACACTACATATTTAAGTGTTATATCTATTATGATACATGAAGTATAATTTATATTTAAATTAGCTTACGTGTCTAATTCTATATGATTATCTAACATAACTATAACCAAATAAAAATATTTTTTTTTTTAGTAAAATCCTAGCATCTTAATAATTAAATGAACTAAGATTTATTAAAAAAAATATTAACTATGGTTAATATAGCTTATAACGCCATATATATAAATATAAGCAGATTGCCATTATATTTTTTGTTAACCACCCTCTCTGAAAAAGATACCTATACCTTAAGTGGAGACATCAGGACTCGATCCTGAAATAACGATATGCAAAATCGCAGTTTTACCAATTAAACTATGTCCCCTTTTTATATAATAATATATAGATTTATAATATTATTTTTATGTACTATCTTTTGCACTTTTATTATTTTATGTTGGTAAGCACTTTATAGTAATATAAATATATATGTAACCTTTTATATATGAAGCTGACATAGCGTTTATATAATATAAACAAAAATTTGTTTATGACTTTAAACCATATAACGTATCCAAAAGAGGACTTGAACCTCTACGATATTATATCAACGAAGCTTAAGTTCGTCCTGTCTACCAATTCCAGCACTCGGACGTATATTTTTATTTGATAAATCTAAGGCCAGAGTGAGTTGAACACTCATCTCAGCTGTCATGAGCAGCTTGCTTTACCAATTAAGCTATGACCTTCTTATATATGCGGACAAAGGATTTGCACCAATATAGACTGGACATGAGCCAATTATGTTACTATTACATCAATCCGCATTATAAAAAATATAAGTTTATATTAATATACAATTTATAGCCTCAGAGGGGGTTGAACCCTCGCATGTAATGACGAAAACATTATGTCTTAACCACTTGACTATAAGGCCTATTATGTATAAAATAAGTCCAGTGCAAGTATCGCACTTGCTTCAGCTGGTTACAAAACAGCTACATTACTTTTATGCTAACCGGACTGAAGTTAATGTAGTTGTATTTATTATAATTATTATTCTTATATACATAAAAATATGTGTGATATCGGGTAAAATTAGTTAAATATTAAATTAGTACTTTATACCTAAAAACATTTAAATTCTTTCAGCTAAAGCCTATTAATAGCAATAATATTCTTTAATTTAAGGAAGCTAAAATAAAGGGTTTTATTGCATAATAAAAAAGATTTTTTATTATTTACTATTTCGTAGTATTCCACTACGTATATTTAAGAATATCTTAAAGTAAATTTCGCGCCTAAATGCTTTCAGCACTTACTTTTAACTAACTTAGCGTTCCTGCCGTGCCTATGCTATAGATTTACTTAAGTGTAAGTAACACCCCATTGTGCCTATCATCTCTTTAGTTTATTTAGGTTTTTCTTCATTTATTTAATATTGGGCACATAAACAACAGGTAAACCAGAGGTTAATATACCCAGCTCCTTTCGTACGAGGGGGATATCCTTATTTTATTCTAATTTCCTCTAGAAGATAGAAACCATACTGTCTCACGACGTATTTAACCCAGCTCGTGTAACTTATTAATCGACGAACAGTCGAACCCTTCATGATTCCTGCATTCATGTGGATAAGTTAAGCCGACATCGAGGTGCCAAACTGCGCACTCAATTTGTACTTCCTGGCGCAATTAGCCTGTTCATATTGTGTTAAGTTAAAAGCAATATATTATACTTTTAACCGCCATTTTTTTCAAAATGGATCAGACTATTTATTCAATTTTCTCTATTTATGATATATGCAACGCGAAAATTAAAAACATGGCTAACATAAATATGCACACCTGTAAAAAAATAAATAAAAAAAATATATAAAAAATATATTTAATATATAAACATTTAAATTTATTTATTTAAGGATTTTATTTACTACTTACTCAGCCTTTAACTCCAAAAGCACCGTTACGGTTCTTAGAGTTTATAAGTGTATATTGTACATTTGATTTATGGTAACCTCTTAGCATGATAGTAGATAATCCTCGGAAAGAAGAATCCACATTTTTTAACCCTCCTAATCATTTCATTTTAAATACAGATCTTGATGCAGTTGCTCGGGGAGTTAATCTACCTTTTGCTTCCACTCTGATACCTCTTAATTTTAAATGTTTTAAATGATGTCTAATTACAAAACCTTTTAAAGAAATTTTTTTTTTCTTCGTATAAGATCTTTTTACAACATTTATTTGTAAATCATCCGCGGCAGGGTAGAAACTTAATAACAGATTGTTTAAATAATCTTTACCTTTGTTATAATTAAACATAGAGCTAATAATATTATTACGAATTCTATTAACCAAGAACTGGTCTTTGTTTGGTCTAGGTATTCTTTCACTTATTTTCCTAATAACAGGTAATTTAAGTTTACGTAAAGATGTTTTTAAAACTTTATATAATCTATTATTTCTATTTCTTAGTTTTAATGATACAACTTGAGTAAAAATATCACTATTTAAATGCATTTTTTTTAATTTTACTATGTTGAACTCAACTTCTTTATTATATAAAATTTTTACTAAATTAATAAGATTTGACATAAACTGATTTGTAAATTTTAAGCTATTTAACTTAAATAAATAAAAAAAGTATCGTAATTTTTTTTCTTTAAAATGTTTTATAGACTCAAGTTTAACTTGATCAAATTTAAGATAGTCTAGAGGTTTTCAACTTGAAATCTTATTAAGAAACATTATACGTTTTTCATCTTCTGTTATAATATTTGTTTTAACTAAACTTGTTAAAAATACAAAATAAGTATTTAATAACTCTACTTCGGAAGAGTTAGCGTATTTGTTAATAATGGACATAGTATATATTTCATATAAATTATCATGGTCACCTAAAATAGAAAATTCCTCTCAACTTAAGGGTCTATTATATTTTATGAGGGCTTTCCCTTCACGGTTGTATTTAACAGATTTTTTCAAATCATAACGAGGATAAAAAATTTCTTTTTTAGCCTTTTCGTAATTCTGTGATAGTAACATACCCTCTGTATTAAGAACATAAAACGTAATTAATACTTTGTTGCTTGTATGTTTTAATTCACCTCTACCTATAAAAACTTTTTTAGTAGACACTCGTCTGAATCTAAGAAGTAATTGTTTAGTTTTATTTTGTAATAAATCTCGGTTAAGTTGAAAATTAAAAAAACTTTTTAAAATATTTATAAGATTTTTATCTGCTGTAGGTAACGTTTTTATATAATTAGAGTCATATGAATATATACTATTATATCATTCTTGAGATGCAGGTGTATAATGTCTAGTTATACCCGTATCACTTTTAATATAATTCAATTGTTTATATATGGTTGTTTTACTTTTTTTGGCAAATAAAATAGGTAAATTTGGATCTAAATTTACTTGAGATGAATTCATCTCAATATTTACTTGTGTTTTTAAGTCTCTCATGTTATTTAATTTTATATCTAATTTTGCTTAATCATTAATCTAGGATTAAGTCTATTTCATTAATATAATTTATATTAATTATTAATTTGTTAAATTATTCTTAAATTACTAATTTAAAACAACCTAACTTTAAAATATTATAAAGGAAGAGAAAATTGTTGGATTCTTATTAAGGTATTATGGTATTATTTAACCAAACAAACCTTATAGTCGTTGAACGTTTTTACTATTTGAAGTAAAATTCGCTTCAAGTTAACTTATTTTAAGTCTTTCTTGAAATTAACCCAATTATTACAACATTTACTATAAATATAATAAATATTGTGGGACAATAGCTTGTTTATCCCTAGCGTAGCTTTTTCAATTATCCAAGACCTTTCCTTTCTGCATCTTGTGATCATATGCCCCGCTTACGCGACTGATAGACGTGTAAGTCAAACAGTAAAGCAAGATTAAGCCATTAAACTTGACAAGTAATAAACATAATTATATTATTAGTAATTTTATTAATCACCGGATGTGCTATATTAGTACATACCTACTAATAACATAACTAAAAACATTGGAAAACTAAAAAGTATTTTCTTAATGTTTTAATTACAACTATTTTCCATATAGTTAAAATCTTACTTGAATAAAAAATATTAGTTCTAACTCAATAGATATATAGCTGGATTAGTTATAGCACAAGCTATACCAAATAACATACTAAAAAAAAAATATACATCATTAGTATATTTAATTATCATAATTATATGACAATTTTACAAAATTAACTTTGGATACACCCAGGTACTTTTTATGGGATCTGTGCCCCGCATAAACTGCCTCCTAGCAATTGTTCCTTCAAAGAAGGTTAATGATTATCTCAAATCTCTTACAAGGCGAAGCATGCAAAAAAGTTTGAGACTTTCACGTAGAAAATCTACCAATATGATAAACTAAATAAAGGTGTTTCAATTGTGTTAACACTACCTTATAACTAAAAATCGCAATATCATATTCAATAACTAGCAACAGTAAAGCTGCATAGGGTCTTCTCGTCTAACTAGAGGTAAACTGTATCTGCACAGCTATTCCAATTTCACTGAGCCAATCATTGAGACAGCTGTTGTATCGTTAAATCATTCATGCAAGACCGCATTTAACGGCCAGGGTATTCCGCTACCTTAGGACCCTTATAGGTAAGGCCGCCATTGATCGGGGTTTCCTTCGAAGCCAAGCTTATATTAGTCGACTTAGCAAATCCGTTAACCAGCCGACATCGGGCAGAAATCACACTCAATACTTTGATTTGTTATCTTACTGCAGAGTGCTTTGTTTTAATTAAACAGTCGTACAACACTATTCCATGCTTCCTATTCTTAACCTAATATTAATTAGGAGGAATGGCTCTCCTTATCCCGAAGTTACGGTAGTTAGTTTGCCGAGTTCCTTAATGATTGTTCACTCAAACGCCTTCGTATTCTCTACTAGCTTACTGGGGGTAGTCTTTAGGTACGGTTTAGATTATCTTACTATAAAAATATTGCTCATCTGTTTTAGTTTATTGCAAATATATAGTTACTGTTTTTCCAGAACCTTCTTCACTTTATTTTTCTACCTTTTGTAATTACTTACGTTAGATTATTAAAAAGAAGGTTGTTACTTTGTGACAAAGATTTACTCATCGTTTAATCCCTTTGGATTGGTAAACTTAGAGGCCGTTACTTTATTAAAACCATAAGCTTTAGGCGAGGGTATTACCCTTTTTCGTTACTCATGTCAGCATTCTCACTTGGGTTATCTTATATTTATTCTTAAAAAGAATAAGTCCTTGATTTACCCAACGTTCTGCTACCCCATTAAATATAATAATAAATTATTAATAAATATGGACAAGGTGTCGGTATATTGTTTAGATCCGTTAAATTTTCGGTGCAACTATCAGTATAAATTAAACGCAAGCGTTTATTTATTAAACCAGTGCTCTGTTACGAGATCTTCAAAAAATGGACCGCTTCTAAGCCTATTTCCTAGTCGTATTAGATAGAAACTTCCTTAATTTCACTTAACAATAATTTTGGAACCTTAACTCTTGTTCTGGGCTGTTTCCCTTTAGACATACAACCTTATCGTACTATGTCCGATTATTCAATATTCATCATTGCCCTTCCGAGTGCGAATACTCACCGATAAAATCTTCACGATTGCCCGATATATGCAAAATTACCCCCCCTTATTCTATAACCTGGCCGAAAAAGCCAATAGAATAATAAGATAGAAGTTGCCTGAGATCACAGTTCTGTACCTGCTATGATGTGCCTTGAATTACCTACTTATATAGGTTTCGCAGAAACAGATCTACCTCTTTAGTCTTGATTTTATTAAGACAAAGCTGAGGTCCTTCTCCCTAAATAGTTAAAAACTATCCATTTAACGGATAGTAATGTATTTTTTTTTTTTTATTTTTTGTGTCCAGCTGTACAATAATATATTTTCTTTACAGGTCTTCCAGTTTTAAGTGCTTTATTTACAGCAGTTCTACTTACACCTATAGCTGCAGCTGCTTCAGTTATGTTTGTATATTCTTTTACCTCTAGTGTAGTAAGATTTTTAACTGTAACAGGTACACCAACAAGCAATATTCTAGCCGCCTTCATGTTAGCACGTGTTTCATCCGAAAGTTTTATACCTTTACGTGAGTCAGATATTTTTATTTTCTCTTTATCAGTTAAGATTCTACCTGTTGCGGCTAATGATAAGTTATTTCTTGCTTCTTCACTTAATTTTCGATCCTTTTTAAAGAACTCTAAAGTTTCATCGCTATGTTTAAAACCTAACGAAGAACCTGCTTGTTGTAATATATTATACTCAGGTTTTAATAAATCTAAATAAAACTGCTCTCTTAATATAAGATCTACATCCTCACAGTACTCAAGAATATCTAAAGTAAAATTTGAATATCCATATTTCAAAAGAGCATTATGTATAGCTGTTTTATGTTCACTTAAATGTTTAAGACTATAATATTTATATAATCTCACAGAAAAATTAACTGAACTACCTATGTAGCTTTTTTTATTTACATTGTTAGTTCAACGATATACAACTGCTTTATTTTTGTTTTCTTTTAATATACGATCTTTTTCAAGATCACAATTAATATAAGTTATTATAGGCTTTACTTCAGAAGAGTTATTACCTAATACAGATGAAAAAAGGCAACATTGTTGCCCTATAAATTTTTGTATAAAGTTTATTTGAGTAGCTTTATTTTAATTATTTAAATATTAATGTCTTTACATTCAAAACTTTAGAGGTTACACTTTCGATTCTATCAATGATTTAGGGTGCTAGCCTTCCAATGGCCCGAGTACCTTTCTACTTGTACCTCGCTTGTAGCTGCTACGGGTATCTAATCATGATAACTTGTCGACTATACTCTTAACCAAATATAGTGAACTTATTAGGATCACTAATTCTAATTGAAAAGAATAAAGTATGAACATAAACCATTAAGGCTCTTATGGGACGAATAGAAATAAAAAAAAAAAATACTATACTATCCTGCATCCTTTAGGATGAGGCTTGACTATATCTTAAGCTTGCGCTAACCAACATCTAGTCGATGAACTGCACACCATTACTTTTAAATAATGGTGCTTGGCTGCGGATTACCCATTCACTTACGTGTATCAATTTCGATTTTACCATACCACGAGTCATTACCTGTGCCACAAACTGTGTTACCACGTCTGCTTGGTTGAAATTGCTTTAGGGCTTTCCCGCAATTTGATGGTTTGAGCAGAAGGTTCACTTCTACCTACTGGCCTAAATAATTGCTTATTCTATCTTCTACCAGCTATCCTAGTCAGTGTTGTCTTTCACTAACTTACCACAGTTCTTCGGATATCTTTACAACGATAACCCGTTCGGGCTTTTATAACCCTGACTGTAGTAAGATCACCAGGCTTCGGGTCTAATTTTAGATACTAATTCATTATTTCATAATTGGTTTATCTGGGCATTATTGCTCGCATCTAATATTAACTCGCTGACCCATTATGCAAAAGGTACGCTCTTACTTTTTATTTAAACTTTACTCGAGCTGCTTATAAGACTACTATTTCAAACCGTTCCTTCATAGTACTTTTACGCTATCGCTTATATATTATATTTAGCCTTAGAGGAAGGTTCCCCTTTACATTCAAACAGGTTTTGCCCATTTTACTTATTATATATCTACCATATCTTCGAATTATTCTTCTAGTCTATGACCTATATTTGAAGGCTCTTCTACTTTCATTCACACTAATTATAGAATCTCGTTTGATTTCTTTTCCTGAAGTTACTAAGATATTTCAATTCACTTCGTTTATTATTGAATTTCTCTAAGAGTTCATGTGTATTTTACTACCAGATATTTCACCGGATTAAAGAACAACTAATATTACAATTTCTTCACGCAATACACATTTTAAATTTCTTTACTCTCTTTAATATATAGCTAGGTATCCCTAATAGTCTCTTTATATACTTTCCTATGCATAAATGCATAGAAATTACTTATAGATATCTTACACATTACTAATACAACCTTATTAACCTACATTCATTAAGATATTGTATTCGGATTATTATGATTCGAACATAACAGATCCTCAACCCAAATGAGGCGCCTAACCAACCTGGCTCTAATCCGTTTTATTTATCTTTAAAAGAAGAATTCCAGAGAATATCCGATTTGAACGGATGTGATCTATTAAATCAAATAAGTTTCAAGCTTATCACTTTAAACCACTCAGTCAATTCTCTTTTATTGCCTATTATCTAATATTATTAAATAATATTAAGTAATATTCATGATTCCTCAGAGACTTGAACTCTAAACACATCCTTATCAAGAATACGCTTTACCAATTAAGCTAAGGAACCTTGATTTAATATATGAATGTAATTTGTAAATATATTGTTAAAATACGCAAAATGGATAATATAAATAAAATTTATATATCACTAAGCAAGAGCACTCAGATTTGAACTGAGAAAGTGAAGTTTGAAGCTTCAAATTTTACCATTAAACTATGCTCTTATAATTAGTAGAGATGTTATTGTTACATATTAATAACATCTTAATAAAAATACCGGAAAAGAGATGATTCGAACATCCAGGTGCATAACACAATATTTAGCAAATATCTCGCTTTACCCATAGCAACTTTTCCTATTTTTATTTTTAATTAACCCATCAAATCAGGAAAAAAAATATAAAAACTATTAGAACTTTCATATACAGCATAATATTAATATGCTGAATTATAATTATAGTATACGGCCAGCCGAATTCGAATCGACACAAATCGTTTGGAAGACGAAAGGTCTACCATTAACCTATGGCCGTTTATTTTTTTTTGTATATTTATTGTTACCAGTTTTGTCAAAACAATAATCATATTTTTTATCTGTAAACATATAAGACCTATGGGATTCGAACCCATATAACGAAGATTAAAAGACTAGTGTTTTACCGTTAAACTAAGATCTCTTTAGATTTTTAAATCTAAATTTAGGGTATTTTAAGCCTTAAGGCTTAAAATAAGATACCGTAGGTACAAAATCTAGTACAATATACACTATAATATAGCTTAGACATATAAAGAAAATAATTTATATTATTTATCTATAAATCTAATATAACATAAGCTTCTAATAAACATATAATAAAAACATTATCTTTATTACTTAGAAGAACTAGATGGAACAAAGAGGCTAATTAATACAGAATAGGTAAGATAATATATCTACGAACCCCAGTAGTAAATTGAAATAAAAAGGAATAGCCATACCACATCCACAAAATGTCAATATAAAATACTAGACTCAAGACCTAAATGATGATTTTCTGTTGAGTGGTATGCTAAAACACGTCACAAACCGACAGCAATAAAAGCTGTACCTATCATAACATGAAGCCCATGAAAACCAGTACCAAAATAAAAACATGACCCAAAAGCACCATCACTTATAGTGAAAGAAGAAACAGTATACTCTACACCTTGGAAACCTGTGAATATAACTGCTAATATAACAGTAGCAACTAAACCATATAAAGCTCCACTTCTATTACCTTGTATCAAAGAATGATGAGCATATGTCACTGTAACACCAGAAGATAATAATATAACAGTGTTAAGTAAAGGTAATTCAAATGGATTAATTGCTTCTATACCCATAGGAGGTCATTGAGCTCCTAATTCTACAGTAGGTGATAAGGCACTATGAAAAAAGGCTCAAAAAATAGCTAAGAAAAATAATGCTTCTGAAACTATAAATAAAGCCACACCCATGTTTAACCCTCTTTGTACAGCTAATGTATGGTTACCTAAATATGTACCTTCACTTATAACGTCTCTTCATCATAATGACATAGATGAAATAAGTGTTACAAAAGCTAAAGATAAAAATGTTTCTGCATTATTAAAACCGTGCATTGTTAATACACCACTAGTTGTTAATGTTAATAATGCAATACAAGTATATAAAGGTCAAGGTGACGGTGATACTAAATGAAAAGGATGAGCTTGGAAATTACTTCTTGTCAAATTAGTCATTTACATTTATTATTATAAATAATTATGTGTTTTAATATATATAAAACTTTTTTTGATTAAAAAAGAGAGATATATTAATATATGCATACCAGAGGTATATAATTTTGGCGTAATATATATTACTATATATTAAGGATTAAGGAATAGGTGACTTGAACACCTAGCCTACCGTGTGTAAAACGGTTGCTCTACCATTAAGCTAATCCCTTTATAGTTTATATTATCTTTACGGGCTAGGTCGGGTTCGAACCGACATTTGCTTTCTTGACAAAAAAGTTTCTTACCAATTAGAAGACTAACCCTTATTATACTTTAAATTATACTAATAGTATATATTAAATATAATAAAAATATTTAGGTAAGAATAAAACTAACAATTTAGTTAGTTATTAAATCCTTAAATGATTTATGATTAATTTTTTTGTTTTATTGTAATAACAATAGCACCAACCATTGCTAACAATAGTATAATAGAAGTTAATATTAATCATATACTATAACTAGTGTACATAATATTTCCTATACTAGAGATATGGCTAGTTTCGGCTAAATTACCATCTCATATTTTACTAGTAACAAATGAAATTTCACCGTTGTCTAATTCAGTACCATTTAATTTAAAGAATTTATTTAAACTATCACTATAATTATGAGATCAAATATCATTTATAGTATTGTTTAAATAAACAGTATAACTATTAAAAGTAGCAACACTATAAGGCAATATTTGATATAAAAGATAGTTGAAAACTATAGTAATAAAAATAGCTAAAGGTATGCTATTACTAGTATTACTTAATAGTTCACTTATTCTAACATTAATTAACATTAAAATAAATAAAAATAAAATTGACACTGCTCCGACGTATACTAATAAGTAAGAAAGACCAATAAAATTTAAACCTAATACCATTAGGTAACTAGCTATACTTAAAAATAAACCTATTAAAAATAATACAGAAACAATAGGATTTTTACTAATAATAACTAATATTCCACATAATATAGCTGCTATAGATATAATATCTAATATTTCTGATCTATAACCATTAGTGAAAGTTTCATTTAAAATATATAGACTATTCATGAATAAAAAAAGGAATAAAAAAACCTCTATATTTAATTAAAGTTTAATTAAAGTAATTTAACTACCATTATTAAAAATATTTTTAACGAAAGAGGAAAGAGTAGTTAAATAAGAATATAGACGTGTATAAGACTTGAACTTATATACTTGTGGCCGAAACACAAAACTTTACCATTAAGTCAACACGCCATACGTATTCTTAGTGCCTAGCCCCTAAGATGAATTGAACATCTATCGGAATATTAACAGTATTCCGCTCTACCATTGAGCTATAAAGGCCTAAGATAATTAGGAAGAAAAGGACTCGAACCTTCGACAGCTTATTGCTATTGAGTTTACAGCTCAACCCGTCATACCAACAAACGGAACCTTCCTTAGTATAATATAAGTACTTATAACCCAAAGGAGCTGGTTTATAAGTATATATTATACAGTATATATAAAATATATGCATTGTTAACATTAATCAATCCCGTGCAATTTCCACTACACGAACCGTATTTCGACTTAACACCAATCAAAGTCACGCATACGAAAATCTCCCATAAAAATAACTAGAACTAATTTACTAGAGTAAAAATAAATGGAAGACCAAACTTATTGCACACACTTCTTTCGGCGCCTGACGAGTAGTTAGTACCTATCTGAGAAAAAATTCACCGTGACGTGGTGATTCACGATTACTAGTAATTCCTTATTCATGCAGTCGAATTTCAGACTACAATCCTTGTTATATCCTACTTTATTAGATTAGCTCCAATTCACATTATCGCATCATTTTGTATAGGAATATGTGGCACGTCTATCGCCCACAACATTAAGGCCATGATGACTTGTCTTGGTCCCTGTTATCATATCCGATATGATGGTGAACTGCTTTATTTAGATTAAATCGCAAATAAAGCAAGGGTTTCCGTTAATTTAATGGAATTAACCAATATCTCACGACATTAACTGAAGACAGCCGTGCAACGCTTGTAATATATTCTATATTTCTTATTATAATATAAGACTTCCTTAATATAATATTCAAGTTGTGGTAAGGTTTTTCGCGTAACTACGAATTAAATAACATACTTCACTACTGGTTTCAGAAACGGTCTAATGATTTCAGTTCCTGCGTTGCCACATTACTCTTGAGGTGAAATGCTTACACTTTCATTTATAGACTAAATAATTTTATCTAACCTATGGCATTCATCATTATCTGCTTGGACTACTAGGGTATCTAATCCTGTTCGCGACCCAAGCCTTCGTCCCTCAACGTCAGTTATTAGATAAAAGGTTGCTTTCGCCTTTACCAGTCCTCATGGTATTAAAAAATTTCAACTCTACTCCACAAATACTCACCTTCTCATATATAACTCTAGTATAACCGTTTCCTATTAAAGACTAATTATACCGTCTAGGTACCCTTTAAACCTACTAAAGATGAATAACACTAGTCTTCTACGTATTACCGCGACTGCTGGCACGTAATTTGGTCAAGACATATAGACAGGAAATTGTCATAATCAGTATCCTATCTAGAACTTTATTCGATAAAATCGATATTACTTTGTCCACTGAAGTATTACTTCCTCGCGCCTTGCGGTGAGTGGTAAATTAATTGATCCCACAACGGCAGCAAAAAAAGATCAAAATGAATAATCTTTTATATACAAAATCAGAAGTTTTGTATATAATTAATTAAACAGCCAAAATAACTAGCGGAA
>NW_026695961.1:0-18006 GCF_030347475.1 Cadophora gregata
TTCCAATCAAACATTTGGAATATACGGTGTTTTCCTTATCTACTATTTAGCTAAGGTAGAAATTATAGCCAAAGTATATAATATTTTATACCCTTTACGTAAAGTTTATTATAAAATTTCCTTTTATTACCTAGTGCTTTATTAAAAAAATAAACCAGAATTAGTTTGAGGATTAGCTTGGAAATAACTCAATTAAAGTTTATTAATAACTATGAGCTTAAAGTTTATTTGAGAAAAATTTACATAAAAGAATAGAATATAACTAACATTCCGATAAAAAAAAAGTATTAAGGATAAATTCATTGTATATATTTTTTTTTATATTAAATTAGATTATATTGAATTAGATTATATTATTTCTTAATAAAAATTTATAATTTAAAGATCCAATATAATCTAGAAAGAATAAAAGAATCGAACTTTTATAACATTATAAAGATAATGTAGCTGCTTACCATTAAGCTAATTCTTTTTATGTATTTAAAATATCTATGATATCTTATTTTCATAAGCAGACTTTTGAGCCTCTACTGCTTCTCGCTTACGCGAGGATGTAACAAACGTTTGCATCTCACCCTTATAAATACTATCGATGCCTTGTTTTAGCTCTATTTTCTATTAAGAGTCGGGGTCCAACTTAGGTCACTTAAAGGTACGCTCGCACTTTATATTTAGTTTGAGCTGCTTATAAAACTATTATCTTTACAAATTGTTAAAGTATTAACCTTTTTAACACAAATTATATATTTACTTTATTTTAAGTATACATAGTCTCTTTATATATTTTTTTATGCATAAATGCATAAAAATTCGCCATAGCTATATTACACATTACATCACTAATATCTTTGAAAATATAAGCATATATAAAAACCATTAAATTGTAGTCATATATGTTATATGATTACTTAAGCATTAAAAAATTAAAGTTTTTAAACTATAAGTTATAGGTTTAAACTCTTTAAATTTATATAAAGCATATATATACTTTATTACCCGTAATTGAAAAAAAATTTTTTTATATACTTTATATAAAGCATATTATACCTTAAAATAACTAAAACAAGATTACAATCTATCTAAAAAACTCCTAAAATTTTATGTAGGTCTAACATCTTTGAAACGATGGCCCATCTCTCACGGTTTTTTATATTCTACTGGTTTCAATTCACCATTATAGGTGTTTATTTCCACACCATAAAAAGAACGAAAATCTGGATGTATACTATTTATTTTTCTAGTTAAGTATCTAATTTCATCTATTGTAAGATTAGCATTGTAAGTTCCAGTAGGCACATGTATTTGGCGTATTATACCTTTATTACCATGGCCATTTAATGCCCTTCACTTAACTTTACTTTTAATTTCATTAAAATAATGATCTACGTTGTTACCGCCTCCAGTTGGATTTAATATTGACTTTAAAGACATATCCCCGTTATCTCGATTTAACATTGACTCTATAGGCATACCCCCGTTATTTGACCCTTGATTTTCAGCAAAATTAACCATATATTCAGAATAAAAATCGAGTCAAAAATCAAATGAGAGTATTTATGTATATGTATTAAAATTTTGTTCAATATATAACATTAAATCTATATTATTGTTGTTCAAGCCAGCTAAGAAATTTTTCTATTCCCACTGACTCTATAACTATAGGCATAGAACTGTGTAATATACCACATATTTCTGAACACTGTCCATAAAAAGTTCCTTCTCTATTAATAAGAACTGAAACTTGGTTTAATCTACCAGGGTAAGCATCACATTTAATACCTAAAGACGGAGAAGCAAAAGAATGAATAACATCTGCCGCAGTTACAATAAATCTAACGTGTGTTAATTCCGGAAGGATAACTCTGTTATCTACTTCAAGCATTCTTAAAGCTCCATCTTCTAAATCAGACTCTGGTACTAAATATGAATCAAATTCTATGAATTCATCATCTGCATTTAGAAAATCAGGATATTGATAACTTCAGTATCATTGGTGTCCCTCTGCTAGTACAGACATCGCAGGATCGCTAACTTCATCCATTAAATATAATAACTTAAATGAAGGGAAAGCTATTAATATTAATATTAAGGCAGGAGTAATTGTTCATATTAATTCTATTAGTGTACCGTGGTTCAAATATTTATGAGATATAGGTGATTTTGTACTACTATAATTTCTTACAATAGATATCATTATTCAACCTACACCAAATAAAATTATAACTAAATAGAACATAATATTATCATGTAATTCAACTAATCCTTCCATTTGAGGAGTAGCACTATCCTGAAAATAAAGACCTCAAGGCTTTGGTGTATCACAACTATTAACGATACTTGAAAATAAGTAATCAATCATATAAAATTCCTTTTCGTTTTTTCTAATATAAACAATTTATAAATTAGAAACCATTAAACAGCTTATACTAATATATATTTTAAATAATAAACAAAAATATATTAATTAGTATATAATTATGTAGTATAAATCTATACTGCCTATAATAAGAACCTTTATGTACTATATACATTTTTTTAATAATAAGTAAATAAAAGATGTAGCATATAATTTTATTTTACATATTGTAACTTAACAACGCTAGTTTTTATACTAGCATTATTACTTTAAATATTACTATTAATATACAACGACTAAAGTATTATAAAGATAATATAGGATAAATCACACATAAAGAATTTAAATAAATGTTATTTAAAAAGGCGTTTACTTAGTCCTTTTTGCTACTAGAACCTTCTCCATTACCTGAAGATGATTCCTTAGACTCTTGTTCTAATGACATTGCTATGGCTCTTGCTAATTGTTGACTCTCACTAGATTCCGTACTATTTCTAGGAGAATTTTCTGCATTAGCTGACTTTAGATCTTGTAATGAATTTAACTTAGCCCTTTCTATTTGATAATGAAACGAATCCTCATAACTACGCTTAGATCCGGCTTGCACCGCTGGCTTTTCCGGATCATAACCTAACTTTTTAGATATATCGTGATAATTATGATCAATCACAGTTAATTGGGAGGATAATTCTTTTTGAATCGTATAAAAGGTTTTTTTTAAAACATGTAAAAAATGGTGCTCCTTATGTGAATCCTTTAACATTTCATCGATCTCCTCCATTTCTTTTCCATAAATACCATTCTCCATGTAAAACTTTTTACGATTAGTTGCTTCAAGTAAAATCCGATCTAGTTTATCACTAGCATCGTTTATTTCTTTTGTACTAGGCATATCTTGATTAAGTGATGGAGGTAACTCAGGATCATAAAAATACTTATTATTAGATTTACCTTTATCTAATTTTTGACCTGAGCTAGAACTTTCCCCGGGCGAATCATGATAACCCCTATCAGTAGATTTACCTTTATCTAATTTTTTACCAGAGTTAGATCCTTCATCATCTGAATTTTTACCAGAGTTAGATCCTTCATCACCTGAATTTTTAAATAATGCTGTTGGTCGTGTATTAGTCACGGGTAACCCATCACTACCTAATTTAAGCGTATATTTATCAAATAAAAAATCTAAGCATATTTTACCTTTTATACCTAAGTACTCGCAGAATCAATTGATGAAACCATTATTAGCAGTTCACATCAATAAACCATATGCTAAACAAGAAAAAAATTCAAAATTTTTTGTAAGTAAATCTATATTTATGTAATATATAAACATAGTAAATAGACTTACAATAGAAATAAACAAAAAAACTTTAGCTAAAGGGTATTTAGCCAAAATTCTAAATATAGAGTTATTAAAGGTAGATATATGACTTATTGTACTTATTTTAAAAATACTTAAAGTAAGCATTTGTCTACTATCAATTTTAAGAGCATTTTTACCTAGTTCAAAAGCAAAACCTAATGTTAAGGCTAAAAAGAAGATCAACATTATAGTTAAACCATATATGCCATTTGTATATGCACTTACTACGTAAGGATAAACTAAAAGAATCTCTAGATCAAACAATAAAAATAACAATGCGAATATAAAGAAAGAAATACTGAACTGTGTCCTGTTTTGACCCAGGAACGAGTGGAAACCACACTCAAACGCACTATCTTTTTCCTGGTAAGGATTATGTGGAGCAAATATCAAATTAACGGCCAATAAAATAATGGCCAATAAAGGTATAAAAACAAAAAAAAAAGTTGTACTTGTCATTTATTGGTTAAATAATATCAATGCTAATATATTAGCTAAACTTAATCATTCATGAGGTACGAATATAAATAAAAGTATTATTAAAGTTAATACAGATATAGTAATAGTTAAATAACTAGATAATATAATACTATTTGTTTTAAACGTTATTTTTTCAATTAAGTTATTATTTTGTATTATGTTACCGTGTAAAGTCAAATTGGCGATTTCTGGATTAATTGTATGCTCAGGAGCATCAAAGAATATTTGTTTAATGATGTTTAAGTAGTAAACACCACTAATAACACTAGTTAATATAGCAACTAGTGCAAGGAAAATGTAACCACTGTCTAATGCAGCACTCAGTACCATTTGTTTTGCAAAGAATCCTATAAGAGGAGGTATTCCTGCAAAAGAAAAAATAGTAATAGTTAAACTTAAAGCTAATAAAGGATTTATTTCAAAATATCCCTTAAGTTGACTTATTAATTGTACTGGAGAATTGTTTTTATCATCTAGTTGTTTGTATTCATTGCTTTCGTTTACGTAATAATAAAGAGAAAACCCTATACTAATTAATATAATAAAAGCATTTAAATTACTAATAGAATACTGCATAAGGTAAAATATAAAGGCTTGTATAGACTCTACACTGTTAATACTTAGTGCAAGCAAAATAAACCCTACATGTGATATAGTACTGTAAGCGAACAATCTTTTAATTCTAAATTGAGTTAAACCTACTACTGTACCAACAATTAATGAAAGTAAAGAACTTACAAGTAAGCTAGAAGTCCAACTAAAACTAAAATTAAATAAAGAATTGCTTGTATAATGCACTAATTCTAATAAAAATACAAAAATAGAAATTTTTGCAACAATAGCTACAAATGTAGTCACTATAGTAGGTATAGCATCATATACACCAGGAGATCAGAAGTGAAAAGGTGCAGCACTCACCTTAAATAAGAAACCTACGCTAAGTATAAGCAATGAAAAGTTAATATAATAACTTTTATATCAATATAAAATATTATTACCACCCTCATTGGCCAAATCACTTAAACTAGTTATAACATATATACCATCAAGATTAGTAGTACCTGAATTTGCATATAATAAACTAGTACCTAGTAAAATAAAACAAGAACTTAAACCACCTAATAAGAAATAAGTTAAACCACCTGAAGTAGCTAATTCAGAATTTCGGTATAATGTACTAAGTAAATATAAACCGTAACTTTGTAACTCAATAGATAGAAATATAGAAACTAAATCACTTGTAGATACTAAAAATATTGCACCACTAACTATAAATAATAATATTAAAGGGTACTCGATTATTTTAAACTGTTCCCCCATCTTATTTACAATTTTAGTTCTGTAATATAATAAATTATAAAAAAGCATTTTATTTAGAGAAGAATATGAAGTTGTTCACACCCTTCTAGGATAAAATGCTGTAAGTTGAAGTATTAGTCCACTGATTAAACATATAAACATATGAAAAATATGGGTAATACTAGTTGCATGAAATAATCCTCCATACAAACCTATACCTCTGTCTAAAGATGTAAAATATAAACTCGTGAAAGATAATAATGATGAATAAAGAAGAATTATAATAGACACTCTACTATATAATATAGACTTATCTCGTCTTAAGGTAACCGCATTCGATAATAATAATTGTAATATTGATAATATAATCATTAAATAAATAAAAGAGTCTAACTTTTATATATTTATTTTTAGCGTAATAATAAAAAAATATCTCACTTTTAATTATATATCTAAACTTTTTTTATGCTATGTACAATCTATATAAAGCTTCAATCATTTAATTAAATTTTACGCTTTTTATTGTATATGTTAAACACATTAAAAATATAATATATACAATAAAAATAAGACAAAAATGTAGTATTAAAAATAGCCGGAGGAGAAATTTGAATTCTCATTCTTAATGCATGAAATTAATGTTCTAACCAATTAAACTACCCTGGCTGTTATTATACTTTAGATTATAAAGGGTGAATACCCTGATTTGAACAGGGAACACACTGTGCCACATACAGTCGCTCTACCTATTGAACTATATCCACCTTTAAATCATAATATTTATATAACTTTAAACATATAATACTAAAAAGTAATTATGTTGGAGTGATTCGAACACTCAATGGTAAATACCAAAAATTTATGACTTACCGATTAGTCCACAACATATTTTTAAATATATTAATATATAGATAAATAATAAACTAATAACATTGCATAAGGTAGATCCGACTTGAACGGATAAGATATAAAAATAATCAAATAGGCCTAAGCTATTCATGTCTACCAGTTCCATCACTACCTTTAAATTGCTCGAGATAAGATTTGAACTTACAACCTAAACATCTTCAGAGTTCCGCTCTACCAGGTTGAGCTTCTCGAGCTATATATACAGCTTGTAAAGCTATATACACTACATATTTAAGTGTTATATCTATTATGATACATGAAGTATAATTTATATTTAAATTAGCTTACGTGTCTAATTCTATATGATTATCTAACATAACTATAACCAAATAAAAATATTTTTTTTTTTAGTAAAATCCTAGCATCTTAATAATTAAATGAACTAAGATTTATTAAAAAAAATATTAACTATGGTTAATATAGCTTATAACGCCATATATATAAATATAAGCAGATTGCCATTATATTTTTTGTTAACCACCCTCTCTGAAAAAGATACCTATACCTTAAGTGGAGACATCAGGACTCGATCCTGAAATAACGATATGCAAAATCGCAGTTTTACCAATTAAACTATGTCCCCTTTTTATATAATAATATATAGATTTATAATATTATTTTTATGTACTATCTTTTGCACTTTTATTATTTTATGTTGGTAAGCACTTTATAGTAATATAAATATATATGTAACCTTTTATATATGAAGCTGACATAGCGTTTATATAATATAAACAAAAATTTGTTTATGACTTTAAACCATATAACGTATCCAAAAGAGGACTTGAACCTCTACGATATTATATCAACGAAGCTTAAGTTCGTCCTGTCTACCAATTCCAGCACTCGGACGTATATTTTTATTTGATAAATCTAAGGCCAGAGTGAGTTGAACACTCATCTCAGCTGTCATGAGCAGCTTGCTTTACCAATTAAGCTATGACCTTCTTATATATGCGGACAAAGGATTTGCACCAATATAGACTGGACATGAGCCAATTATGTTACTATTACATCAATCCGCATTATAAAAAATATAAGTTTATATTAATATACAATTTATAGCCTCAGAGGGGGTTGAACCCTCGCATGTAATGACGAAAACATTATGTCTTAACCACTTGACTATAAGGCCTATTATGTATAAAATAAGTCCAGTGCAAGTATCGCACTTGCTTCAGCTGGTTACAAAACAGCTACATTACTTTTATGCTAACCGGACTGAAGTTAATGTAGTTGTATTTATTATAATTATTATTCTTATATACATAAAAATATGTGTGATATCGGGTAAAATTAGTTAAATATTAAATTAGTACTTTATACCTAAAAACATTTAAATTCTTTCAGCTAAAGCCTATTAATAGCAATAATATTCTTTAATTTAAGGAAGCTAAAATAAAGGGTTTTATTGCATAATAAAAAAGATTTTTTATTATTTACTATTTCGTAGTATTCCACTACGTATATTTAAGAATATCTTAAAGTAAATTTCGCGCCTAAATGCTTTCAGCACTTACTTTTAACTAACTTAGCGTTCCTGCCGTGCCTATGCTATAGATTTACTTAAGTGTAAGTAACACCCCATTGTGCCTATCATCTCTTTAGTTTATTTAGGTTTTTCTTCATTTATTTAATATTGGGCACATAAACAACAGGTAAACCAGAGGTTAATATACCCAGCTCCTTTCGTACGAGGGGGATATCCTTATTTTATTCTAATTTCCTCTAGAAGATAGAAACCATACTGTCTCACGACGTATTTAACCCAGCTCGTGTAACTTATTAATCGACGAACAGTCGAACCCTTCATGATTCCTGCATTCATGTGGATAAGTTAAGCCGACATCGAGGTGCCAAACTGCGCACTCAATTTGTACTTCCTGGCGCAATTAGCCTGTTCATATTGTGTTAAGTTAAAAGCAATATATTATACTTTTAACCGCCATTTTTTTCAAAATGGATCAGACTATTTATTCAATTTTCTCTATTTATGATATATGCAACGCGAAAATTAAAAACATGGCTAACATAAATATGCACACCTGTAAAAAAATAAATAAAAAAAATATATAAAAAATATATTTAATATATAAACATTTAAATTTATTTATTTAAGGATTTTATTTACTACTTACTCAGCCTTTAACTCCAAAAGCACCGTTACGGTTCTTAGAGTTTATAAGTGTATATTGTACATTTGATTTATGGTAACCTCTTAGCATGATAGTAGATAATCCTCGGAAAGAAGAATCCACATTTTTTAACCCTCCTAATCATTTCATTTTAAATACAGATCTTGATGCAGTTGCTCGGGGAGTTAATCTACCTTTTGCTTCCACTCTGATACCTCTTAATTTTAAATGTTTTAAATGATGTCTAATTACAAAACCTTTTAAAGAAATTTTTTTTTTCTTCGTATAAGATCTTTTTACAACATTTATTTGTAAATCATCCGCGGCAGGGTAGAAACTTAATAACAGATTGTTTAAATAATCTTTACCTTTGTTATAATTAAACATAGAGCTAATAATATTATTACGAATTCTATTAACCAAGAACTGGTCTTTGTTTGGTCTAGGTATTCTTTCACTTATTTTCCTAATAACAGGTAATTTAAGTTTACGTAAAGATGTTTTTAAAACTTTATATAATCTATTATTTCTATTTCTTAGTTTTAATGATACAACTTGAGTAAAAATATCACTATTTAAATGCATTTTTTTTAATTTTACTATGTTGAACTCAACTTCTTTATTATATAAAATTTTTACTAAATTAATAAGATTTGACATAAACTGATTTGTAAATTTTAAGCTATTTAACTTAAATAAATAAAAAAAGTATCGTAATTTTTTTTCTTTAAAATGTTTTATAGACTCAAGTTTAACTTGATCAAATTTAAGATAGTCTAGAGGTTTTCAACTTGAAATCTTATTAAGAAACATTATACGTTTTTCATCTTCTGTTATAATATTTGTTTTAACTAAACTTGTTAAAAATACAAAATAAGTATTTAATAACTCTACTTCGGAAGAGTTAGCGTATTTGTTAATAATGGACATAGTATATATTTCATATAAATTATCATGGTCACCTAAAATAGAAAATTCCTCTCAACTTAAGGGTCTATTATATTTTATGAGGGCTTTCCCTTCACGGTTGTATTTAACAGATTTTTTCAAATCATAACGAGGATAAAAAATTTCTTTTTTAGCCTTTTCGTAATTCTGTGATAGTAACATACCCTCTGTATTAAGAACATAAAACGTAATTAATACTTTGTTGCTTGTATGTTTTAATTCACCTCTACCTATAAAAACTTTTTTAGTAGACACTCGTCTGAATCTAAGAAGTAATTGTTTAGTTTTATTTTGTAATAAATCTCGGTTAAGTTGAAAATTAAAAAAACTTTTTAAAATATTTATAAGATTTTTATCTGCTGTAGGTAACGTTTTTATATAATTAGAGTCATATGAATATATACTATTATATCATTCTTGAGATGCAGGTGTATAATGTCTAGTTATACCCGTATCACTTTTAATATAATTCAATTGTTTATATATGGTTGTTTTACTTTTTTTGGCAAATAAAATAGGTAAATTTGGATCTAAATTTACTTGAGATGAATTCATCTCAATATTTACTTGTGTTTTTAAGTCTCTCATGTTATTTAATTTTATATCTAATTTTGCTTAATCATTAATCTAGGATTAAGTCTATTTCATTAATATAATTTATATTAATTATTAATTTGTTAAATTATTCTTAAATTACTAATTTAAAACAACCTAACTTTAAAATATTATAAAGGAAGAGAAAATTGTTGGATTCTTATTAAGGTATTATGGTATTATTTAACCAAACAAACCTTATAGTCGTTGAACGTTTTTACTATTTGAAGTAAAATTCGCTTCAAGTTAACTTATTTTAAGTCTTTCTTGAAATTAACCCAATTATTACAACATTTACTATAAATATAATAAATATTGTGGGACAATAGCTTGTTTATCCCTAGCGTAGCTTTTTCAATTATCCAAGACCTTTCCTTTCTGCATCTTGTGATCATATGCCCCGCTTACGCGACTGATAGACGTGTAAGTCAAACAGTAAAGCAAGATTAAGCCATTAAACTTGACAAGTAATAAACATAATTATATTATTAGTAATTTTATTAATCACCGGATGTGCTATATTAGTACATACCTACTAATAACATAACTAAAAACATTGGAAAACTAAAAAGTATTTTCTTAATGTTTTAATTACAACTATTTTCCATATAGTTAAAATCTTACTTGAATAAAAAATATTAGTTCTAACTCAATAGATATATAGCTGGATTAGTTATAGCACAAGCTATACCAAATAACATACTAAAAAAAAAATATACATCATTAGTATATTTAATTATCATAATTATATGACAATTTTACAAAATTAACTTTGGATACACCCAGGTACTTTTTATGGGATCTGTGCCCCGCATAAACTGCCTCCTAGCAATTGTTCCTTCAAAGAAGGTTAATGATTATCTCAAATCTCTTACAAGGCGAAGCATGCAAAAAAGTTTGAGACTTTCACGTAGAAAATCTACCAATATGATAAACTAAATAAAGGTGTTTCAATTGTGTTAACACTACCTTATAACTAAAAATCGCAATATCATATTCAATAACTAGCAACAGTAAAGCTGCATAGGGTCTTCTCGTCTAACTAGAGGTAAACTGTATCTGCACAGCTATTCCAATTTCACTGAGCCAATCATTGAGACAGCTGTTGTATCGTTAAATCATTCATGCAAGACCGCATTTAACGGCCAGGGTATTCCGCTACCTTAGGACCCTTATAGGTAAGGCCGCCATTGATCGGGGTTTCCTTCGAAGCCAAGCTTATATTAGTCGACTTAGCAAATCCGTTAACCAGCCGACATCGGGCAGAAATCACACTCAATACTTTGATTTGTTATCTTACTGCAGAGTGCTTTGTTTTAATTAAACAGTCGTACAACACTATTCCATGCTTCCTATTCTTAACCTAATATTAATTAGGAGGAATGGCTCTCCTTATCCCGAAGTTACGGTAGTTAGTTTGCCGAGTTCCTTAATGATTGTTCACTCAAACGCCTTCGTATTCTCTACTAGCTTACTGGGGGTAGTCTTTAGGTACGGTTTAGATTATCTTACTATAAAAATATTGCTCATCTGTTTTAGTTTATTGCAAATATATAGTTACTGTTTTTCCAGAACCTTCTTCACTTTATTTTTCTACCTTTTGTAATTACTTACGTTAGATTATTAAAAAGAAGGTTGTTACTTTGTGACAAAGATTTACTCATCGTTTAATCCCTTTGGATTGGTAAACTTAGAGGCCGTTACTTTATTAAAACCATAAGCTTTAGGCGAGGGTATTACCCTTTTTCGTTACTCATGTCAGCATTCTCACTTGGGTTATCTTATATTTATTCTTAAAAAGAATAAGTCCTTGATTTACCCAACGTTCTGCTACCCCATTAAATATAATAATAAATTATTAATAAATATGGACAAGGTGTCGGTATATTGTTTAGATCCGTTAAATTTTCGGTGCAACTATCAGTATAAATTAAACGCAAGCGTTTATTTATTAAACCAGTGCTCTGTTACGAGATCTTCAAAAAATGGACCGCTTCTAAGCCTATTTCCTAGTCGTATTAGATAGAAACTTCCTTAATTTCACTTAACAATAATTTTGGAACCTTAACTCTTGTTCTGGGCTGTTTCCCTTTAGACATACAACCTTATCGTACTATGTCCGATTATTCAATATTCATCATTGCCCTTCCGAGTGCGAATACTCACCGATAAAATCTTCACGATTGCCCGATATATGCAAAATTACCCCCCCTTATTCTATAACCTGGCCGAAAAAGCCAATAGAATAATAAGATAGAAGTTGCCTGAGATCACAGTTCTGTACCTGCTATGATGTGCCTTGAATTACCTACTTATATAGGTTTCGCAGAAACAGATCTACCTCTTTAGTCTTGATTTTATTAAGACAAAGCTGAGGTCCTTCTCCCTAAATAGTTAAAAACTATCCATTTAACGGATAGTAATGTATTTTTTTTTTTTTATTTTTTGTGTCCAGCTGTACAATAATATATTTTCTTTACAGGTCTTCCAGTTTTAAGTGCTTTATTTACAGCAGTTCTACTTACACCTATAGCTGCAGCTGCTTCAGTTATGTTTGTATATTCTTTTACCTCTAGTGTAGTAAGATTTTTAACTGTAACAGGTACACCAACAAGCAATATTCTAGCCGCCTTCATGTTAGCACGTGTTTCATCCGAAAGTTTTATACCTTTACGTGAGTCAGATATTTTTATTTTCTCTTTATCAGTTAAGATTCTACCTGTTGCGGCTAATGATAAGTTATTTCTTGCTTCTTCACTTAATTTTCGATCCTTTTTAAAGAACTCTAAAGTTTCATCGCTATGTTTAAAACCTAACGAAGAACCTGCTTGTTGTAATATATTATACTCAGGTTTTAATAAATCTAAATAAAAC
The DNA here is from genome assembly GCF_030347475.1 of Cadophora gregata. Taxonomy (NCBI): domain Eukaryota; kingdom Fungi; phylum Ascomycota; class Leotiomycetes; order Helotiales; family Ploettnerulaceae; genus Cadophora; species Cadophora gregata. Next base: position 12,962 of record NW_026695961.1, read on the forward strand.
TGCTCTCTTAATATAAGATCTACATCCTCACAGTACTCAAGAATATCTAAAGTAAAATTTGAATATCCATATTTCAAAAGAGCATTATGTATAGCTGTTTTATGTTCACTTAAATGTTTAAGACTATAATATTTATATAATCTCACAGAAAAATTAACTGAACTACCTATGTAGCTTTTTTTATTTACATTGTTAGTTCAACGATATACAACTGCTTTATTTTTGTTTTCTTTTAATATACGATCTTTTTCAAGATCACAATTAATATAAGTTATTATAGGCTTTACTTCAGAAGAGTTATTACCTAATACAGATGAAAAAAGGCAACATTGTTGCCCTATAAATTTTTGTATAAAGTTTATTTGAGTAGCTTTATTTTAATTATTTAAATATTAATGTCTTTACATTCAAAACTTTAGAGGTTACACTTTCGATTCTATCAATGATTTAGGGTGCTAGCCTTCCAATGGCCCGAGTACCTTTCTACTTGTACCTCGCTTGTAGCTGCTACGGGTATCTAATCATGATAACTTGTCGACTATACTCTTAACCAAATATAGTGAACTTATTAGGATCACTAATTCTAATTGAAAAGAATAAAGTATGAACATAAACCATTAAGGCTCTTATGGGACGAATAGAAATAAAAAAAAAAAATACTATACTATCCTGCATCCTTTAGGATGAGGCTTGACTATATCTTAAGCTTGCGCTAACCAACATCTAGTCGATGAACTGCACACCATTACTTTTAAATAATGGTGCTTGGCTGCGGATTACCCATTCACTTACGTGTATCAATTTCGATTTTACCATACCACGAGTCATTACCTGTGCCACAAACTGTGTTACCACGTCTGCTTGGTTGAAATTGCTTTAGGGCTTTCCCGCAATTTGATGGTTTGAGCAGAAGGTTCACTTCTACCTACTGGCCTAAATAATTGCTTATTCTATCTTCTACCAGCTATCCTAGTCAGTGTTGTCTTTCACTAACTTACCACAGTTCTTCGGATATCTTTACAACGATAACCCGTTCGGGCTTTTATAACCCTGACTGTAGTAAGATCACCAGGCTTCGGGTCTAATTTTAGATACTAATTCATTATTTCATAATTGGTTTATCTGGGCATTATTGCTCGCATCTAATATTAACTCGCTGACCCATTATGCAAAAGGTACGCTCTTACTTTTTATTTAAACTTTACTCGAGCTGCTTATAAGACTACTATTTCAAACCGTTCCTTCATAGTACTTTTACGCTATCGCTTATATATTATATTTAGCCTTAGAGGAAGGTTCCCCTTTACATTCAAACAGGTTTTGCCCATTTTACTTATTATATATCTACCATATCTTCGAATTATTCTTCTAGTCTATGACCTATATTTGAAGGCTCTTCTACTTTCATTCACACTAATTATAGAATCTCGTTTGATTTCTTTTCCTGAAGTTACTAAGATATTTCAATTCACTTCGTTTATTATTGAATTTCTCTAAGAGTTCATGTGTATTTTACTACCAGATATTTCACCGGATTAAAGAACAACTAATATTACAATTTCTTCACGCAATACACATTTTAAATTTCTTTACTCTCTTTAATATATAGCTAGGTATCCCTAATAGTCTCTTTATATACTTTCCTATGCATAAATGCATAGAAATTACTTATAGATATCTTACACATTACTAATACAACCTTATTAACCTACATTCATTAAGATATTGTATTCGGATTATTATGATTCGAACATAACAGATCCTCAACCCAAATGAGGCGCCTAACCAACCTGGCTCTAATCCGTTTTATTTATCTTTAAAAGAAGAATTCCAGAGAATATCCGATTTGAACGGATGTGATCTATTAAATCAAATAAGTTTCAAGCTTATCACTTTAAACCACTCAGTCAATTCTCTTTTATTGCCTATTATCTAATATTATTAAATAATATTAAGTAATATTCATGATTCCTCAGAGACTTGAACTCTAAACACATCCTTATCAAGAATACGCTTTACCAATTAAGCTAAGGAACCTTGATTTAATATATGAATGTAATTTGTAAATATATTGTTAAAATACGCAAAATGGATAATATAAATAAAATTTATATATCACTAAGCAAGAGCACTCAGATTTGAACTGAGAAAGTGAAGTTTGAAGCTTCAAATTTTACCATTAAACTATGCTCTTATAATTAGTAGAGATGTTATTGTTACATATTAATAACATCTTAATAAAAATACCGGAAAAGAGATGATTCGAACATCCAGGTGCATAACACAATATTTAGCAAATATCTCGCTTTACCCATAGCAACTTTTCCTATTTTTATTTTTAATTAACCCATCAAATCAGGAAAAAAAATATAAAAACTATTAGAACTTTCATATACAGCATAATATTAATATGCTGAATTATAATTATAGTATACGGCCAGCCGAATTCGAATCGACACAAATCGTTTGGAAGACGAAAGGTCTACCATTAACCTATGGCCGTTTATTTTTTTTTGTATATTTATTGTTACCAGTTTTGTCAAAACAATAATCATATTTTTTATCTGTAAACATATAAGACCTATGGGATTCGAACCCATATAACGAAGATTAAAAGACTAGTGTTTTACCGTTAAACTAAGATCTCTTTAGATTTTTAAATCTAAATTTAGGGTATTTTAAGCCTTAAGGCTTAAAATAAGATACCGTAGGTACAAAATCTAGTACAATATACACTATAATATAGCTTAGACATATAAAGAAAATAATTTATATTATTTATCTATAAATCTAATATAACATAAGCTTCTAATAAACATATAATAAAAACATTATCTTTATTACTTAGAAGAACTAGATGGAACAAAGAGGCTAATTAATACAGAATAGGTAAGATAATATATCTACGAACCCCAGTAGTAAATTGAAATAAAAAGGAATAGCCATACCACATCCACAAAATGTCAATATAAAATACTAGACTCAAGACCTAAATGATGATTTTCTGTTGAGTGGTATGCTAAAACACGTCACAAACCGACAGCAATAAAAGCTGTACCTATCATAACATGAAGCCCATGAAAACCAGTACCAAAATAAAAACATGACCCAAAAGCACCATCACTTATAGTGAAAGAAGAAACAGTATACTCTACACCTTGGAAACCTGTGAATATAACTGCTAATATAACAGTAGCAACTAAACCATATAAAGCTCCACTTCTATTACCTTGTATCAAAGAATGATGAGCATATGTCACTGTAACACCAGAAGATAATAATATAACAGTGTTAAGTAAAGGTAATTCAAATGGATTAATTGCTTCTATACCCATAGGAGGTCATTGAGCTCCTAATTCTACAGTAGGTGATAAGGCACTATGAAAAAAGGCTCAAAAAATAGCTAAGAAAAATAATGCTTCTGAAACTATAAATAAAGCCACACCCATGTTTAACCCTCTTTGTACAGCTAATGTATGGTTACCTAAATATGTACCTTCACTTATAACGTCTCTTCATCATAATGACATAGATGAAATAAGTGTTACAAAAGCTAAAGATAAAAATGTTTCTGCATTATTAAAACCGTGCATTGTTAATACACCACTAGTTGTTAATGTTAATAATGCAATACAAGTATATAAAGGTCAAGGTGACGGTGATACTAAATGAAAAGGATGAGCTTGGAAATTACTTCTTGTCAAATTAGTCATTTACATTTATTATTATAAATAATTATGTGTTTTAATATATATAAAACTTTTTTTGATTAAAAAAGAGAGATATATTAATATATGCATACCAGAGGTATATAATTTTGGCGTAATATATATTACTATATATTAAGGATTAAGGAATAGGTGACTTGAACACCTAGCCTACCGTGTGTAAAACGGTTGCTCTACCATTAAGCTAATCCCTTTATAGTTTATATTATCTTTACGGGCTAGGTCGGGTTCGAACCGACATTTGCTTTCTTGACAAAAAAGTTTCTTACCAATTAGAAGACTAACCCTTATTATACTTTAAATTATACTAATAGTATATATTAAATATAATAAAAATATTTAGGTAAGAATAAAACTAACAATTTAGTTAGTTATTAAATCCTTAAATGATTTATGATTAATTTTTTTGTTTTATTGTAATAACAATAGCACCAACCATTGCTAACAATAGTATAATAGAAGTTAATATTAATCATATACTATAACTAGTGTACATAATATTTCCTATACTAGAGATATGGCTAGTTTCGGCTAAATTACCATCTCATATTTTACTAGTAACAAATGAAATTTCACCGTTGTCTAATTCAGTACCATTTAATTTAAAGAATTTATTTAAACTATCACTATAATTATGAGATCAAATATCATTTATAGTATTGTTTAAATAAACAGTATAACTATTAAAAGTAGCAACACTATAAGGCAATATTTGATATAAAAGATAGTTGAAAACTATAGTAATAAAAATAGCTAAAGGTATGCTATTACTAGTATTACTTAATAGTTCACTTATTCTAACATTAATTAACATTAAAATAAATAAAAATAAAATTGACACTGCTCCGACGTATACTAATAAGTAAGAAAGACCAATAAAATTTAAACCTAATACCATTAGGTAACTAGCTATACTTAAAAATAAACCTATTAAAAATAATACAGAAACAATAGGATTTTTACTAATAATAACTAATATTCCACATAATATAGCTGCTATAGATATAATATCTAATATTTCTGATCTATAACCATTAGTGAAAGTTTCATTTAAAATATATAGACTATTCATGAATAAAAAAAGGAATAAAAAAACCTCTATATTTAATTAAAGTTTAATTAAAGTAATTTAACTACCATTATTAAAAATATTTTTAACGAAAGAGGAAAGAGTAGTTAAATAAGAATATAGACGTGTATAAGACTTGAACTTATATACTTGTGGCCGAAACACAAAACTTTACCATTAAGTCAACACGCCATACGTATTCTTAGTGCCTAGCCCCTAAGATGAATTGAACATCTATCGGAATATTA
>NW_026695962.1:0-17955 GCF_030347475.1 Cadophora gregata
TCCAAATAAACCTATTAGTATAAATAACGGTGGTAATATACTTTCGAAAAAAATATAAAATAATAATATATCTAATACTAAAAATACAGCTAACAATAATGATTCTAACAATAAAATTATTATTACAAATGATCTCACATTTTCATTTATAGAATTCCAATTACTTAATAATGCAATTGGTGTGATAATAGTTGTCAACAGAACAAAATATATAGACAAACCATCTAAGCCTAAATAAAAATCAAAAGAACTAATTTCATGATATTCTTGTACAAACTGGAACTGGTTACTACTGAAGTCAAACAGTATAAATATAATTAATGATACTATAAGGTTTACGATAGAAGTACTTAAGGCTATTGTTTTAATACGATTAATGTTTAAAAAAGACAATTCGTAAGACATACCTGTGGATATAGTAAATACACCCAGTATAGGAATTAATAATAAAAGTGTAAGTAACATAATTTATAAAAAAAAAAAAACACAAATTTCCCTCAGGATTAAATATTAAATTTAATCTTTACTAATACCATATATAACTATAAGGTAAACCGCGCTAAAATAAAATTTTAAATATATTATACCTATTAAAAGTTTTTATTGATTTTATTAATTTAATTAAAACATAAAGTTAATGAAATTTTTTTACAATAAAGAAATATTACTGGGTATTATTTCAAAGCTATATAGTATACAGGGTACAAGTATAACAAAGGCAATAACAATAGGTAACAATATAGTTCAACAAAAAGACATTAATTGATCAAATCGTATTCTAGGAAATGAGGCTCTAGCTCATATGAAAATAAAAATCATAGTACATGATTTTACACCTAAAGTTAAACCATATAATAATCCTTCTATTAAAGGACCAGAGAATAAGCTTTCATTATGTAAATTATTTATATAATATTCAAAATTTATATATTGCATTAATGTAAACAAAGGTAAATAATCATAAAGATAACCACCTAAGAATAATATACTAGTTAATATACAAATTAAAACAATACTACCATATTCAGCTAAGAAAAAGAATACGAATACAACAGCAGCGTGTTCTGTCATAAATCCACTAACAAGTTCTGATTCTGCTTCGGCTAAATCAAAGGGTGCTCTGTTAGTTTCCGCTATAGATCCTATGAAGAATATTATAAAAACAGGAAATAGAGGTATTATAAATCATATAGCTCTTTGAGCTTCAATATTAACAGTAAGATTTAGACTACCTGTTAACATAACAACAAGTAATATAGCTGAACTTAATATTAATTCATAGCTAATTAATTGTGCGGTACTTCTAAGTGAACCTAAAAAAGCATACTTACTGTTAGCACTTCAACCTGCTAGTAATATACCATACGTCGATAGAGAAGAAACAGCTAACATATAAAGTATACCTAAATTGAAATCACTTAAGGATAAACCAGGCCCATAGGGTACAACTAAATAACCTAATAATGAAAATATTAAAGTTATAACAGGACCAAGAAAAAATAAACCTAAATTAGCTTGTGTAGGTGAAACATACTCTTTTAGTAGCAGTTTTAAGGCATCAGCAAATGCTTGTAATAAACCATAGTACCCTACTATATTAGGACCTAATCTTCTTTGCATACTAGCCATAGTTTTTCTTTCGGCTACGGTTACATAAGCTACAGTTAATAAGACAGGCACAGTTACTAGTAATACTTCTAGAACGGAAATTAAAGTTGGTATATATAACATTGATTAATCATTTTTTTTTCTTTTTTATATTTAATCTATATAAAATAATTAATAAATTATTTTATTAGATTAAACCATAAGGTTAAAAATAAATTTTTCACTAAGTATAAAGAATATTTATATTAATAAATATATTTATACTTTACTACAATTTATCTATTATTATTTAATATTTTATGTATAACTATTCTTATCTAAGACTTGAACTTAGATCAAGATATTAGAAGTATCCTGCTCTACCATTGAGCTAATAAGAGATAAAATAATTTATATATATAAATATAGTAAATAATCTAAGTAAATATTTTACGCATATGTAAGCTAAAACACATGTAAATGTAAAAATATGAATTTAAAGCAGGTTTAAATAAGTATTATAAGGGATATGGAGGAATCAAACCCCATATTTAAGATCTGCAATCAAAACGTAGAACCATCTACTGCATATCCCTGATGTATAAATTATATATAAGTTGCTATCCTTAACTATGTATATAAGATATACACCAACAAACCTAAATTTTTGTACAAACTAACCAAGATAAATATTTAAAGTTATTTATAAAACATCAAACTAATTATTATTATTATTATTATTCATTTGAGCTTCTAGAAATTGTATTCTAGAATTAAGCAGAGTAGCTTTGGCTTCTGACCTTACTTTATCTCTGTTGAAACGTTCTAGGTCACTCTCTATTTGATTCTTTAGATTAAATTCGTACTCCGTCGTAGGTATTGTAGGTATTTTTATATAAACACTTTGTGCGTAAGCCATTTTTCTGTCTAAAATTCGTATAAACTTTAAATATAAATTTTTATGTTCTACGGCTGTTTTTAGATCCATTCTCTTAAATTGGTTAAGTATATGTGAATTATAATCAATATGTTTACATATTTCATCCTGTATAGGTACTTCACCACCAGGAACGTTAAACCCAGGCGGAACAATAGTTTTATTAGGTGTGTATACAGAAATAGGAAATACCATAGATCCTATATCACTTCTAAAGATTCCAGAACTTCCACCCCTATTTCTATCGTAATTGGGATGTAATTCTCTATCTACACCTTTACCTTTATCAGGCTTTAGACCTGAACCCGAATCTGAGTCAACTTCCATAGCATTGTATAACTTAGGTTTAATAACTTCGACAGAAGATCTCTCACCTAAATCCATAGTATCCATGCCAAATAAAAACTGTTTTAAGTTGAAATTAATACCTTTTATACCTAAATATTCCGACAATAAACCTATTATACCTGTGTTAAAGGTTCAACCTAATAATCCTATAGCTATATTGTTGAAAAAATCACAATATTCTATATGAAAACTACCCGAAATTAAATATTTAATCGCCGCTATAAATGTAACAGTTAAAATAGCTCCACAAAATTTTGCTAATGTAAAAGTTGCCGTTGTATTTTGTACCATTAGATATAATTTTGTTTTCATCTTTTTTTAAGTGTAATGGTCTAATAATGTATTTTTTACTATTTTCGAAATTACATTACTCAACCATTACTAATACAACTTAATTTTACTATTTTCGAATGTACATTACTCGACCATTACTAATAAGGTTTCGTTTTGCTACCTCATAAAAATTGTAATAAGCAACTTTATAATAAAATTCTTATCTAAGACTTGAACTTAGATCAAGATATTAGGAATATCCTGCTTTACCATTAAGCTAATAAGAGTTTATGTTATATTTAATAACATGAATATAATATACGAATTCATATAAATTGTATAATATAATATTATTATGATTGCACTTAAGCAACATATAATAATAAAAAAGCCATCATTAAAGCGAATAAACCAGTGGCTTCTGCAAATGCAAAACCTAATATAGCGTAAGAAAACAATTGACCTCTTAAAGAAGGATTTCTAGCAACACCTAATATTAATGCACCGAAAACTACACCAATACCTACACCGGCACCTATAAGGCCTGTGGTTGCTAAACCTGTTCCAATAATTTTTGCTGCTTGTATCACCTTTTATGTTTTTTTTTTATAGAGAAAATATCTATAAGTTTAAGTTGCTTGTTAAAAATATAATATAAAATTTGAAGCATATATAGTTTCTATTATATCCATGTTAATAGAATTTAATTTAAATATCTTAAATAAAAATTTTTGTTATAATAGTTTTTTGTTTTGCTTCGTAAAAAGCAAACGATGCCCTAAAATATAGGAATACGAAGGGATCGAACCTCTGGTTTAAGATCTAAGATCAAAAGGTAAAACCATTTACCGCATATACCTATTGTATATATTATATAGACTAATACGGAATTAATCAACATAATATATACATCCAGAAACATTAGACTTTATAAGCTAATCTAAAAATAATAGCGAATAAAATTAAATAAAACAAACAATAAAATTTTGTATAGGTTAGATCTGGGTGGTTAAATAAAAGATGTCTTTATACGCACATGTTTAATAATTAAAAACTAGAATTATATCATTATTTATACTAAGATTTAAAATTATCCATGTAGTAATCACGCTAATAATATAACCAAAAAGACTCATTAAATTTCATCTTGTAAAAGCATAATACACCATAATCAAAGGGGTTCCCTCTAGCATTATTTAATTATTACTTTTATTAATAATCAAAGTATTTTGTTAAAATAAAAACTTTATAAACCTATACCACTATTTACTATCATTGTTAATTTGTTCGAAAACAATATTAACAACAGCTGAGATAACATTTACGATATGATCTACATCCTTTTTCCTTATTATATATGAAGGAGCAATAATAATATGGTCTCCACGTACACCATCGACAGTACCTGTACCAGGATAAACTGTCATGTTGAATTTGGATGATATTGCCAAATCTAATATTTTGTTCGCAATGTTAAATCTACGTTCGAAAGGCTCTTTGGTTTTTTTATCTTTAACAAATTCTAGACCCCAGAAAAGACCCCGACCCCTAATGTCTCCTACATTAGGATGGTCAGCCAGCGCAGCTTTTAATCGGCTTTCTAAATAAGCACCCTGTTTATTAATATTGTCCAGTAAATTTTTTTCCTTGATGATTCGTAAAACCTCAAGAGCAGCTGCAGCTTGTATAGGCATACCTTGGTATGTTTGTCCATGTATAAACTGTCCACTACCCTTAATTAGCACCTTGATAATTTTTTCATTTACCATTAAAGCAGCTATCGGTTGATACCCTGCACCAAGTCCTTTACCCATCGTTTGAATGTCAGGTACAATACCCTCTGCTTGCCATGCATGCAGAGTGCCAGTACGACCCATTCCACACATAACTTCATCAAGTATAAAAAGAGCCCCATGTTTATGACAAACTTCTCGCATTGCTTCAAGATAACCTGGAACATAGGGTACACACCCTAGAGCGGCACCCACTATTGGCTCGGCTATGAATCCGATGACAGTATGCGGACCTAACTCTATAAATTTTGCCTCTAGTTCCTCAGCTTTTCTCACTACGAAAGCTGCATCAGATTCACCTTTTAACCGCTGTCTATAAGGATTACACGAAGAAATATGGTGAACATTTCTCATAAGTAATGGTATGTAAGGTGCTCTACGATCAACATGTCCTGATATACCCAAAGCTCCAATAGTATTACCGTGGTATGAACCCCTACGAGCTATGAAATTGAAACGGCTAGTTTTATTGTCTTGATCATAAAAGTATTGGCGAGCCAGCTTGATAGCAGCCTCCATTGCCTCAGAACCTGATCCAGTCAAATAGACTTTGCTCATTTTTCCACCAGTACTCTTGATAAGTTCGTAGCACAAAGCTTCGACAACTCCACTAGATCAAAACGTAGAAGCCAGATAGGGTACTCCTGTTTTTATTTGTTTAGTTATTGCAAGAATGACTTTATGATTATTGTAACCTAGACAAGAAACAGCCGCACCCGAACTTGCGTCAAAGATCTTACGACCTTTATGTGTAAAAAGAAAATTGCCTTTACCACCTATAATAACAGGATACGCTTTTACAAGATGACGACCTAAATAAAAGAGCTTTCTTGCGTTGATTTAGGTGACAGAGAACTTTGTAAAGGTAAACTCACAAATGCGTGAGGTTTCGGTGGACTACTTAAGGCTCATTCTAAACTATTGTAACTTCTATTTAATAATGTTTGTAGACTATCACTATAGAATTGTGGAGTTAATCAAGGGTATCTGCTTGCGGCTTTACCTTCAACTAACTGAACATAAACTATATATAAGAATAATCATGTAGCGACAACACTAATGATACTTCCAAAACTACTGATTAAATTTCACCCTGCAAAAGCATCAGGGTAATCACTAATTCTTCTAGGCATTCCCTGTAATCCTAAGAAATGTTGAGGGAAGAATGTTACATTAACCCCTATGAAAAGTAATCAGAAATGTACTTTACCTAACATTCTATTATAATCTAAACCTAACATTTTAGGTATTCAGAAATATCATGCACTAAATAGAGCAAAAACAGCACCCATACTTAAAACGTAGTGGAAATGAGCAACAACGTAGTAAGTATCGTGGAATGCAATATCAAGAGAAGCGTTAGCTAAAACAACTCCACTTACGAATAATATATATTAACTTATAATCTTATATAACTAAAAATATAACCAAGATATATGCCACCTAAATTAGCATATTTTTTAATGGTAGCATGATTTATATTTAAATTTCTTTGAGCCTCAGTTACTCCATCAAACTTTGCTAAAAACTTTTTATCTTTATCATACACAAACACAGCTTTTTTAATGTGACTTTTATTACACATATCTAAAACTAGTGCCTTACAATCTTTACCTGTTCATTCCTCCAGCATAGGGTAATCATAAATATTATAAGGTAAATTAGTAAAATATCACTCTCCTCTGAATAAGGTTTGATTTTCTATATATGAAACAATTGTAGTATGGTTGCTTTTGATAAGTTTAGCTAAAGTTAAAACAGAAGGAAATATAACCAATAATTCTTTATGTGAATTATAAACATAAACAGGATAAGCACTTTGAGCCTCAGCCATTCTCACTTTGCTTTCCATAGAATGACTTTTATTATAAAAAGGATTATTTTCACCTGTTAAAGCTTTGGCTATTAACCCTTTAGTAGCTTCACTGTGTGTTCTATTTTTAGCTAATTGAGATAACAATACTTTAGTCTCTTCTGTATGTTTATAACCTAAAGAAGAATAACCTTGTTTTAAAACATTATAATAAGGTATTACAGACGTTATATAAGAAGTTTCTCTTATAGTTAAAACATTAGCTTCTGCATACTCTAATATATGTACAGAAAAGTTAGACTGATCATACTTAAGTAAGGCTTTTATAATAGGCATATTTCTATTTTGATTAGCCTTAAGAAAGGCTTTATTTAAATAATTTTTAAATCTAGCTGAGAGATTGATAGAACTTCCAACATAAGAATGTCCATTTATGTTATTTATCAGGCAATAAACACCAGACTTATCTTTCTGTTCTATCAGGATTTTTTTTCTGTCTTCTTTAAAGTTATTGTATACCTTTAAAGAGTTTAAATCTTCAATGCAATCTTGTTTTTTTGTTGAATAAGCACGTACAGTACTTATTTTATTATAAGTTAATATATTATTATTTCATGGACTATATCTTCTCATAAAAATATTATGAGGACCACGTTTAGTCTCTGAGGTACCTACTCAGATAATTTTACTTATCTTTTGGTTACCTGCTGATTGTTCAAAATTATACATTTTTACTATATATAGTAGCATAATTGTCAGAAGTTCCCAGCATATGGTGATCTTTAAAGGGAGAGCTAAGTGGATTATTAACCCTCCTATGGTGAACATGAATACGAAACCTAAAGCAAATAACATTGATGGTGTTAAATGTAAAGATCCTCCGTAACAAGTAGCTAACCAACTGAATATTTTAATACCGGTAGGTACAGCAATAATTAATGTAGCAGCTGTGAAATAAGCTCTAGTATCTACATCTAAACCTACAGTATACCGTCTACATATTAGTCCTATTAAAAAGAAAAAAGTCGTAATCTACTCCTATACCCTTTCGCCTGAAGGTTGAGTACCGATCTGTATCCCCTAATCAATAAGGAGCAACTACAGAATATCTTTTATTAAAAAGCTTTTTTTTTATTATGATATATAATTAGATTGTTCCTGCTCTACGTGTTAGGATAATTACTTCGGGTTTATATTTTTTTTTATAAGACAAAAACTTTTTAACTTTACAGACAGGCTAATGCAGTATCTTTAATTTAGGGTTACTTAAGTGTTATTTCGCCCTAAAGCCGGTTTCCCGGTGACTAGAGTACACCTTACAGTTAATAAACTCCTTATTTTACCTTAAAGAGTAAGGTTAATAGTATAAGTTGAAAACTAGTACTACGTATAATATTAACTTAAATTAAAAACTGGAGAACCATCTACTCGTTGCTCTTTTACAGACATATATATTCACTTTAATGCCTGATTTAGATCCGCGATCACCCATTTTTCTTTCGTCTATCCCTAATGATATTACCATACCCTGAGTCATTAATCAGGCCGGTCATATCGTTTCCAATACAACTTTGGTTACTAGAGCTTTAGGGCTTCCCCGGAGTTTGGCTCCTCTTACACACATTAATGAACGACCAATATTCATTTTTCTATGTGATGACTTCAAACAACAAAACCTAATACACCAATTGACATCATAGCATATACCCGTCTTCCGTCTTCAGCCTACATAACAATATGTATAAACTACAAAAGATTATAAAAACATACTTAATATTTCTTTAGCTATTTCATAGACTTCTTCACTTACTTCTTTATTAGCGTTAGATGTTTCTACAGTATTTATATCCGGAGAACTAACACTTTTTGCAGGAGAAATAATCTCTTTATTTAAAGGTTTAGGTAATTCAGATACATTACTTTCAAAATTTAAATTAGAAAATTCTTTGAACCGAGATTCTTTTAAATTTAAAAAAGTATCCCTTTCAATATTTCTTTTATCCAATTCTATTTTAAATAATTTAGCTTCTAGAGGATCTATAGTACCATTTGAAACTTTTATATTTAAACCTTTATTTATTAAGTCATATATAGTATTAAAAGTTTTAATCTTATTACTGAACGTTAAATTGGCTATTTTCAATGCCTTTTGATATTCTTCAAGTGTGGTTATGTTCAATTTATTAAACTTTTCCATTAATAGGAGCTCAAATTTTTCACTATTATCAAATATTTTAATTACTTCTTCAGACTTTTTATCATCTATATAATGTGAGTATTTATAATAAAATTTTTCTAATTTATCTGACTCTATTTTTTTTAAGTTATTAAATTTATTTTTATCCTCTAACATTTTTGCATACTTTTGTGATGAATTATTAAAAGAATCACCTTTTTCCAGCAATTTATCTAGTTCTTTTCTAAATAATTTTTTGTCCATGCTATTTCATTTTATATCTAATTTTGCTTAACCTTTAATCTAGGATTAAGTCTATTTCATTAATATAATTTATATTAATTATTAATTTGTTAAATTATTTTTAAATTACAAATTTAAAACAACCTAACTTTAAAATATTATAAAGAAAGAGAAAATTGTTGGATTCTTATTAAGGTATTATGGTATTATTTAACCAAACAAACCTTATAGTCGTTGAACGTTTTTACTATTTGAAGTAAAATTCGCTTCAAGTTAACTTATTTTAAGTCTTTCTTGAAATTAACCCAATTAATATAATATTTACTATAAATATCATAAATATTATGGGACAATAACTTGTTTATCCCTAGCGTAGCTTTTTCAATTATCCAAGATTTTGTTCTTTGAAACTAGTTTCATATTGTGTTAAGTTAAAAGCAATATATTATACTTTTAACCGCCATTTTTTTCAAAATGGATCAGACTATTTATTCAATTTTCTCTACTTATTATATTTGCAACGCGAAAGTTGTGAATAAGGCAAATATGTGTAAATAGTACAAGACAGCTAAGAAAAAATAAAAAAGAAAAAATAAGAAAAATATAATTTAGACTAAAAGTATTAGGTTTGTATACTAATATTAGTAATTTAACGTTTTGTATATGCTAAATAGAGGCTAAGCTAACGTATAAATTTAATTACATCTTACTTTCTTATATAAAAAAAATACAATTTTAACTTTTCAGATGTAAACCCCCTTTCGAGGCTACTAGAGTACACCTTAAATATAAAAACATATATTCAGTGCCGTCTACTCGTTGCTCTTTTACAGACATATATATTCACTTTAATGCCTGATTTAGATCCGCGATCACCCATTTTTCTTTCGTCTATCTCTAATGATATTACCATACCCTGAGTCATTAATCAGGCCGGTCATATCGTTTCCAATACAACTTTGGTTACTAGAGCTTTAGGGCTTCCCCGGAGTTTGACACTGTCGAACTATGCTAAACTTGCTTAAGGCTTATTAAATTCCTAAATATCCGAACACACTCTTGTTAGAGCTAGCAGATATTGTAGTACTTATTATACCGAATCCTGGTATAATTAAAATGTAAACCTCTGGATGCGATTAAAGATAAATATATCTTTAATGGGACTCTATCTTTATCCTCTGTTGTTTCACTTATTATTAAACTTGGTTCACGCTTTACCTAACATACTTTCAGGTGAAGCAGAATAAGCCTTAAGGTCTTTTAGCTCAAAATATTTATCAATTAAAAATAACCTTTGTTTTTTATTTGAAAAAGATGGATACTTAAAGATATAAGACTTAAATGCTTCGATGTCGTTTCGTCCTTGTATAGATCATTTATAATAACCATTTTGACTTTTATCAAAATAAATATTACCACCTAAAATATCTTTAAAAGGAATAACGTCGACTAATAATTTATTAGTTACAGATATAGTTAGTTGAGGTATACTATTTTTAATAGAATAAGTAATCGTACCATCTGCATCAAAAAACCCTGAAAATCAGCCATTATCAATAGTAATTGAATCAGCATATTTGATTTTTATATCTAAGTTTAAACAAATAGATTCTAACTGTTTAATTCTTGACGTTTGTCTAATATTACCGTTTATTCTATGAATAAGATCTACCATGCCCTTTTTATTATGTAGTCTATATCTAAGGGCTTTTACACCAGATCTTAATTTTATGGATCCACCCAGTTTTTGTTTAATGATAGCTAAAGCATGTTCATCCGATAAACCCATAGTGATTTCACAACTAGGATAGCCTGCTTTACTTAATAGAAGAGAACCATCTCCGTCTATAAGACCAGCTAACCATTCATTTCATGCTTTGTCACTTAGGGGTCCGGATTTATCCTGTAAACCAGGTTTAACTATAGAGGATAATGGACGTGTAGTCTCTGAGGTTCCTACTTGGAAATTAAATCCTTTTGTTACCTGCTGATTGTCCGACAATAATAAGGTTTTCACTTTATAGGGATGTTTAAAACAATATGTTAATAATACACCACTTATTAATAAAGTACTCATTAATGAGTAATAGGAGTTCCAGCATATAGTCCATGTCATTAAATAAATTACTTTATCTACGGGCCATTGTTGACCGAAAAATCAGAAAAGATGCTGGTATAAAATAGGGTCACCACCTCCTGCTGCTTCGAAGAATGATGTATTAAAATTTCTATCTGTTAAAAGCATAGTAATCGCCATTAAATTGTAGACTTACTGGATGAAATCCCATAGTTTAAAGTTTTTCTGTGGTGCAAGACATGCAAAGCACAAGACTTTAAGCTTAAAAAGTTATTAAAACTTAGTGTAAGTACGCAAACATTTTCATGTTTGATTGGACCATATCTTATATTTTTACGTTGTAGAAGTCTTGCAAGTGATCTCAAGTAAAATCAGTTCTGAAATTATTCATAGCTGATTTGATCTTTACAATTTTTTCCTTACCTTTATCTGTCTTATGCTCTTTTCTATCAAATATGTTAACCACTTCCATTCAATCCAAGGAATCTAAATGTTTAGTTCCAAATAGAGGAAATTGTAAAAGATAACTTTTAGCCTTAATATTCCCTTTAAGGTTCGTAGTTCTAACTCTATACTGAGGTTTTGGTTTATCCGATCTTATTTCTTTTACTTCCGTTTCTAAAAACTCCGCGATATAAGTTAAATAATTTAGATTATTACATCCTTTGTGATCTTGTCGTCTTTGAGATATTTCTAATTTACATTCAAGTTTAGGATATTTTCCTGAAAGAGTAGTTCTTACTTGGAAAGAACCGTCTGCTTCTATAAACCCAGATAGCCACGGATTGGTATTTAAAGGTTCTATAGATACAGAATATTTTTCAATATTTGTTTGTTTAGTTTCATTAAAAAAATCTATTAAGGCATTAAGACTATATAATTTAGGTGTTCTCATTTTTCCATTTATTAATGAAATTACTAACAATATACCTTTAGAACTATTTATAGTTAATATATAAGCGTCTACCCCTTTTTTTCTAGATAATGAACCTAGGCCTAATTCTTTTTGAATAAGCAAAGCTAAAGGTAAATCTTTTAAATGAAAAACTATTTGTATAGCAGGGTAATTTAACTTACCTTTACTATTTCTTAATTCTTTTGGTGTAATTATTGTACCATTACCTTCAATAAGCCCGGTGAGATAATAACTAAATAGATTTTTATTTAAATTTTTGCTATAGTTGTTGGTATGAATAGATCTAAGAGTTGTAAATAAAGAAAAGGGTGCTAGGTACCCATAGCAGGAAAAATATGGACTACAACCAAAATATTTTGGCGTGTGGCCTCTGAGGTTCTCTAAAAAATTCAAACTTAATAGATTACCAGCTGATTGCGATATATATGTATATAACGGTTCCCAGAATACAGCCAAATTTAGAGCCGGCAGGATTAGTTTACCGGCTAAAACAGGTAAAGATAATAATAATAATACTGCTGTAACAACAACAGCTCATCCAAATAAAGCTAATTTATGTAACCTGATACCTGGACTTCTCATATTTAGTATAGTAGTAATGAAGTTTACAGCTCCTAATAAACTACTTACACCAGATAGATGTAATCCAAATATAGCTAAATCGACACTAGGTCCACTATGACTTTGTACTCCACTTAATGGAGGGTAACAATTTTGTTGATAACCTCATTTTAGAGTTCTTATGCTTTAAATTAATAAAGATATTAACCTATACTAAAACTATCGTTATACGCATTATATCTCTATAATGTTCGGACTATACCTTCATCTTAATGGAATTAGAGCTTAGTAATTATGACTGCTTTTTCGCAACTTTCTTATAATGTTTCTTATTTTAGACAACTTAATAAAATTACCTTTATCTTTATTATATGATCTAGCTCATATTCTATATTCTAAAGATTTTACACCTTTCATTGTATTTTTAAAAAAATCTATTATATTCTCAATTGCTCTGGAGTTAGTAGTATCTAATATATAATAGTTATGTAATTCTTTATATCTAACCGCGGTTTTGATATGTAACATAATACCTATACCTTCTAATACTATTTTATCCAACTTTTGTGTTAAACCAAATCCATGTACTATTCTAGTGGAAGTTTTATTAACTAGATAAAAACTACCTTCTGCTTCTATAAACCCCACGAGTCAACTTTTAGTCATCACGTTATTCATTGAATCTACGTTCGTCAAAGGTAATTTTGCATTAGTTCAAGCAGGAGATAAATAATCTTTATCAGGTTTAGCATTTTTAATAGCTAAAAGTTTTGTATTTTTCTCTTCTTTAGTTATAGATATGTTATTTAAGATAGCTAGTGCTTCTTTTAATTTTACATAGTCTAAATATTTAGTCGTCAGAAGAGGATATTTGTCAAAAATAGGCAATAAAATGGATTCTAAAACTTTTCTATCCCTAATAAAGTATTGTGCTTTGGTACCATCTCTTGTTATAGAACCTACTTTTAACTCTTTTTTTATATAATTAAGAATTCTTAAATTATACCCTGATTGAGTTAATTTATAACTTAGGCCTCATTTAGTTGATGTACCAGTTCCTTGCTGTGAAATATGAAAATTCCCATCTCCATCTGTAAACCCTACTAATCATTGTTCAAACAAAGCTCGATCTGAAAATTTACCATTAAGATGTTCTTCGTTAAGTCTCTGATGGCTAGTAAACAAACGTTTATTTACTAACCAGGCGCATTGTCTCCGTGATGTACACATTTTTACATACGTACTGTTTATAATTGTATTCATTATAAATAGACATGAGTAGTGTACTACGTGTAAAACATAAAAAAATATAATATTTACTTGAAGAGGTTCACGCATCGAGAAGAATTTACTTTTTTTTATGTCACCATAAAATAACTCCCTATCTTTTTTAAGAGTTCAACCAGTACCTACTCCATTTTCTATACCACTAGCAAATATAAATAATAATAAACTAGGTGGTAATAATCAGAAACTTATATTATTAAGTCGAGGGAATCATTTACAATAGTAGTTTCCTACCACCACGGACTATGTCTTCACCCTTATTAAACATAATAAGG
The DNA here is from genome assembly GCF_030347475.1 of Cadophora gregata. NCBI lineage: Eukaryota > Fungi > Ascomycota > Leotiomycetes > Helotiales > Ploettnerulaceae > Cadophora > Cadophora gregata. The sequence goes on from NW_026695962.1 coordinate 14,287, forward strand.
GGCTTCACGTATAGTCTCTGAGGATCCTACTCATAATTAATATTATTTTGGTTTCCTGCACATTCTTCCCATGTATACATGAGTGTTACGACTAATTCAGTTATTTGTACAACTTTATGAGTTTATAAACTCCAATTAGGTGTCCATGTATCTGTTAATAGGAAAATTAATTCCATTTTCGAGAGATTCTATGCATATAGTGAAGTAATAATTAGAAAGTTTACACTTTAAAACGGCATTCCCCGGTTTAGGGGTATATAATAAAAAAAAAAGTAACAACAAATTTAAGCTGATAATTTATTTAAATGATCTCAGTTGAAATAAGTTCTACTTCTATTCATACTATTTCTAACAAAATCAGTTTTAATTAAACCCTCTTCGGTATAATGTTTATTATCAAGCATTAATAACACAATTCCTCGTCAATCTTTATAATCTAAATATTTACTTGAGAATAAAGGATACCTATCTAAATATTTTACTAAAATTTCAGTAGAATTTTTACTTGATGCTGTAATATTATAATATTCATTACCTGTGGATTTTTGCATTCTAGTTAATAAATTACAATTAAGAAATTTAGCTATATTTGTTAAAACCTCTAAATAGCTGTTACCAGTTACAGGTTCTAATATTATCTGCTCAATTCTTAATCTACAAGATATTTTTCTTTTTTTTGCATTATTCTCTACTTTAGTATGTTGTACAGAAAAACTTCCATCTGAATCAATAAATCCACTTAATCAACTATCATCCGCCAAAGGACCCTCTTTTAAGGGTAACTTATATATATTTGTACTATGATGTTTATTTAATCAATCAATCAATTTATACAATTGATGTATCTTAGGTGTTCTCAGTTCGCCATTTATTAAATAAACTATCTTTTTTAAACCTACTACAGGTGAAACAATTAATACACAAGCATTATCTTTAGGTTTATATCTAATAAACCCAGATTCTATATTCTCTAAGAGTTTTTTTGCTAATGGTTCATTTTTTAAACTAAAAGTTATACAAAACCTAGGATTATGTTTCTTTTTATGTCCTGCATCAGGTTTTTGTACTAAAATATGCCCATCACCTTCAAATAAGCCGGCTAGATACGAATTATATTTATTTTTTTTTACATTTGTACTATAATGTTTTTTATTGTTTATTATATCCCCAGGGTAGTCCTTTTTTTTTGCCATATCTGGACCCCCTACTAGTAATGGTAATAAGAAATTACCGAAACCCCCGATTAAAGCAGGCATGACCATGAAAAATATCATTAAAATAGCGTGAGCTGTAATGATACTATTATATAGTTGATTATCTGCAATATATTGAACACCTGGTCCACTTAATTCTAATCTTATAAGAACAGAAAAAGCAGTACCAACTAATCCAGAGAATAAAGCAAATATTAAGTATAGTGTACCTATATCTTTAGCATTAGAAGACAAAAATCAACGCTCTGTTCATAAAGATATACTTGAACTTAAGACAGATATATTTGACCAATGTGTCTTCTCAGGTTGCTGTCCTGATATGTAATCATTATATGAAACATTGTTGGCATGGAGATGGGCAGCAGACAAGCGATGACTCCTTTACGCTTTGCTTATATAGTAATAAAATATATTACTAGCATTAGGTAGGCTCTATATTTAAAATAGACTTCTTAAGATCGTTTTCAACGATCTTAACAGACCTAAAAGATTAACTATTTAGGGTTTAGAATTTTTAGTGCTTTAGGTTTTATTAATTTTACGATTTAGAAATATTTAGACAAGTAATATTATATAAGGGTATAAGGATTTATAATTATATTTTCCCTTATAAAATTTGAACCTATATCTTATTTACAAATATTATTATAATAAAACAACCGGTGGGAAATAAACCCCCCCAAGCTTATTTATTAGAGCTTCAATATAGTATTAAGCTACCGAAGGTAAAAGAAAACCCTTTTTTACATATAACATTACAAAATAATCCTAAGATTTTGAAAGAAAAAACAAGAGTCACTAATATTGGAAATTACTTATACAATTAAGGATATAAATGTATAACAAAATAATAAAAACCTCAACACATAGAAAGACCTACATTACTGCAACCTAGTAAAATATTTTATGCATTTAATAAAAGGATATTTTACATAATATCAGCACAATATTATTGTAGCAGTTGCTACAGTAGTTCCTACAAGTATACCAGAAAAAATAACAATGTTGTTAACGCTAATTTTTAAAAGAACAATACAACTTTGATTACGGTAACAATAGTTTTTAGTTATATTTAAAAATATAAAAGTATTTTATATTAAACATACCACTATTTTCTACTTGAATTCTTATCATCGACGAATGCTTCTAATCATGCTTTACGTTCATCATCCGTATGGACATCTATATCTGATTGCTCTTTAATTAACTTATCAATTGCGTTACGAAGTTCAACAATATCATCTGAGTTATAAGAAGCAGGTACAGAAGTATCATAAACTTTTTCAATTTCCGCTAATAAACCTCCAGCGATATCTACATTATTACTTGATGTTTCTGATGATGAATCATCATCATCATTTGATTCATCATCATTTGATCCACCATCCTCTGTGTTATTACCTGTACCATCTTCAGTTATTTCACCTTTGTCTGTTCCCTCTTCACCTGCCTGATCAGCAGAGAGTACAAAATCATCAGATGAAATAAAAAAAACTAATGGTACAAACATATTATAGATAGAGGTTTTAGATGACATACGCTCAGGGCTACTTAGAACTTTGGGGAGTTTAACTGTAAATCAATTAAACTATTCTCTATTAAGCTTACTACAGGTACTATTATTAAGAAATGAGAAAAGTATATAACTGTACTAATTTGTCCAAATTCTATAAATGGTGACTCAACGTGTTTAGCACCTAACACCATTAATATTAAAAAATTAGCCACAAAGATATAAAAAGCTATTTTACTTAAAGGTCTAAATTGTATACCTCTAGATCTACTTAGATCAGTATATGGCATAGCTAATATAACTAATATAGCACTAAGCATAGCTATAACACCCAATAATTTGTTAGGTATAGATCTTAATATAGCATAGAAAGGTAATAAATATCATTCAGGAACTATGGCAGGTGGAGTTTGCATAGGATTAGCTACAACGTAATTTTCACTATCACCTAACACGTTAGGCATAAAGAATACGAATAAACTTAAAACAAAGATAAATAAAAATATAGTAATTAAATCTTTGAATAAGAAGTATGGAGCAAAAGGTAATCTATCGTAATTTCCTGAAACACCTAAAGGATTACCTGACCCTGCACTATCATGTAAGGCTATTAAGTGCATTAAAACTAATGCAGCTAATATAAATGGTAATACAAAATGTAAAGCAAAAAATCTGTTTAAAGTTGCATTGTTAACAGAACAATTGTGTTGGTAACCCCATAATCAGTTAAAAAACTTTTACTGAAAACTCTCGTTACACTCAATGAATCTCTTCATTGTTCGGACTATATCATAATCTCAATTTAGTATTTATCAGGTATGTTTATTTTATCAGCGTATCTAGGTATAGCACGAAGCTGTTTAATTCAAAGTAAATACTGGAGATTTTTATTACCTAACAGTTTTACAGGTGCTTTGTTTAAAAATTTAATAACATTTTCTA
>NW_026695963.1:0-17655 GCF_030347475.1 Cadophora gregata
GTCGTCCTCGATAGATATGCTCTGGATTTCCAGGTTCTGGGAACAGAGAAGGATCAATCTTCTTCCAGATCATAGGAATGTCGATTTTGTCCATCACAGGGGCTAGGAGTCATTAGAGAAAGGGTTGTGATAAATGGATGAGGGTTATGACCTACAGTACGCAATTGGCTTTGTGTACGGACTTCCATGATCATTATGGCTGTGCATTGCCCAGGTCCCGAGCACGGCGCCATAGATACTAAGTCCATAGACCAACACAATAGTGACAATCCCTGCGGTATTGGCCGTGATGTACGGCAAGCGAGAACGGCGTGTTGTCTTCAGATAAGACATATCATAGCCTTCACTTTCCGCCTTCTCAGTACTCACGTCACTGAAGCGAGAGGAAAGATGTTCCTTCTCTTCATCATCAGTTACGGAGGAGTATGTGACTTTCTTCGCAAGCTTGGTTGGAAACCACATTGTTGAGTGATGGCTCAATATGGTGCAGATGGGAATGTGTGCTTTGTTGTTGAAAGGATCACCGAAAATATCTCCAAGTCTTGAATGTGTTTGGGAACTGGGATGAAGGCTGGGTTGGTTGTATTATAAAGCACTAGACTCGAATAGGATGGTGATAGATATCGGCATAAACGATGGCGACAGTTCTATTTTCTGCAAGCCTTATCGTCTGTGGCAAAGGAGCAATCTATTCTACACATGCTATCAACGTAAGGCAGAGACATGTCAAGTCCACGGCTGATCGGTAGATCAAATGCATTCCTGCAAGTGGGTCCGCTGCAACTTCCTCCGTTCTTGATCGTATGAGAATTGCATGAGAATTGACATAAGTGGATGTCAAACCACCTCCTGCCTTCTTTGGTCAGAAGTACATACATGAATATGTCTGTGCGAGTTTGCTACTGTCGTGGACTTTGTATGCATACGAGCTTACCGCTACTTTGTGTAAGTGTAACTCGATATCACGGTCGGCCGCTGCGATATCTTTCGGCCGACACAATCTAGATTGCATGGACAGGACACAACCAATCGAAGAGATCTGAGACGAGGATCGTACCATACATGGCCATGTTCAGGGAGCGCCACGTATGGGGCAAGGTGAATAACAACAGCATAGTTCAACGGATCTTGTGACATTTCACCTTGCAGCTGGCATTGCTGATTTTACACTGCCTATCGCGCAAGATTTAACTCGCTACTCTCGGCTCATTTCAAGGCGGAAGCTGTCCGCATTTCCCAATTAGGAAAGTCAGATTTCATATTGCCAGCTCCAACGCTAGTCTCTGTTCAACATGTCAATGTTGGATGCCCATTTTCGAGACATGGATACCCACTATTGCGGAGCGAGGATCGTAAAACTCCGAGTACCAGATACACATGCTGAGCGCTGATTTACTTATACTCTCCATCACTCTTCCTTTTTTGAAAGCAGTCAATCTGAACTTACTTCCTTGCTTCCAACTCACACTATCCTCTTCACCAATCAACAAGAACAATATTCGCACATTCATTATGAAGGTTCAAAACGTCTTCTTTCTGCTCGCTGCCCAGGCAATTGGGGGTGTTATGTCTGCTCCCATCGCTGCTTCAGGTAGGGCACCGCCCTGACTACTTTCAGAGACACCTATTGAACCGAGTTTCCACTGATGTATTTTCAATAGCCTCTACCTTACAGACCAAGGCTATCGAGAAGAAGGGAGTAGCGGAAGTTTGGGCCAATTGGAATCATCCCGGTGCATTGAAAACCGAAGTTCCGGCAGAGGAAGCTGAGAAGAGAGGTGTAGCTGAAGTGTGGGCAAATTGGAATCATCCCGGTGCATTGAAAACCGAGGTCCCGGCAGAGGAGGCCGAAAAGAGAGGTGTAGCTGAAGTCTGGGCCAACTGGTGAGCTGTTCACTCTCTTAATATACTATCTCATCAGCTCATTCTGAACTCTAGGAACCATCCTGGTGCATTGAAAACCGAGGTCCCGGCAGAAGAAGCCGAAAAGAGGGGTGTAGCTGAAGTCTGGGCCAACTGGTGAGATCTTCACTCGCTTCACTTAGTACATTGCTAATTTTGAACTCTAGGAATCATCCTGGTGCATTGAAGACCGAGGTTCCGTCAGAAGAAGCCGAGAAGAGAGGCCTTGCTGAAGCAAGGGCGAACTGAAACTGTCCTGCAGTTCAAAGACCGCGGATTTTGAGGATGTGGCTGAGTGACTGAGCATTGATCAGAAGAAGATTTGCTCTTTGGTAAATTTTTGTTGGAATTTGCTTGTTTTTCTTGAAGCGGGAGATATCGGAGGTATTGGGCGAGGAAGAGAGATCAATGGACTTTCAATATGACAAATGGAAACGACTTCATATTTACTCTACCTCATCCGCTTCAAAGTGACCGGAATCATGATTTCCAATGTCTACAGTTTCGAAACGAAACGATCGATTGAGTTCAACTCTTCGCTGATCTTGTCGGGGAATCTTTCTTTCAATTTTGAAGTGGGTAGCTTACACGTCAATTGTGGAGCGATTTTCAGCTCGCCTGGATGCTTGGCGACATGCGACGAAGTTTACAACCAAAGACAACTCTCCTTGGCATCTTGCTGTGCCTTTTCCAAGACAGTCCCCCAACCCTGCTCGTTTCCCAATCTCACGAAGCTCACAAGGGCCCTCACGTATCGACGTTGCATACGAATTGTTTTCACTTCACATGGAGACTGTGCCGCCTGCAAGAGGGGCTCGGCCCTTGGTCCCGCGTTGGATACTATTTCTTGAGTTGATGTGTTCTCCAACTCCCACGACCGTTGCGCTATTTCCCCGCCTTCTTGCACGGCCACCAAAAGAGTGGACTGGGATAGGATTCACTGCGTCTCATGCGTGCTCGTTATCTCTTACAAAAAACTTCAGCTGTCCTGCTTCTCCACATCGATTGCATGAACCCGATGAACAGGTGTAAAGTGGCCACGAGCACCTTAACTGTATGAAGTAGATAAGGTAATGGACCGTGGTCACGCGCGGCTTGATTGTATGAGCTTGAAAAATTGATGATGACTGGTCAAAAACAAGCTTAAATGCTGACACTGAAGTGATCCACCGCGGCAGCTTATTTGCATATACGAGGCATTAAAAGCTTGCAAGTGCCACGCAGCTAAGATTGCTGAATGGACCATTGCCATTACGTGCGATAGTCTTCTACTGTTGTAGCCCTTGCAGTTTGAGGAGCTACCATCTCAGATGATGGGTGGCACCTTGATGGTTGAACAATCATGTACTCTAGGGTAGCATTCGCTCGGCAGTACAAGAGCTAGTTTGATTCAGGATAGTATATCCTCGACTAGATAAGGCCAGCGAGAATTGAACGGTACCTCGTCTGACCTTCCTAAATCGACTTCGGAACATTGATTCCAAGTCGTCTTTAAGAACGTGGCTGTCGCGGCGGTCCACTGAAAACTAGCTGTAGTAGTGGCGGGTGAATCAATGGGGAACGCTTGGAAAGCGAGCTAGTACGGCACATGGCCTGGGCAAAACGGGCCGCCCCGCTGACAACGTCCACTGCCCAAAAGCAGTTAGCCTTGTTTACATCGTTACGCGAGAATGCAGAGTCAGCAAAGCGCAAAGCCCTAAGCTCTAAACTGCAGGTCACTTCAACGTATGCTATCGAGTCGGCCGAACCCTGGAATTTGTAGCAGGGCCTGCAGCTCGTGGGCATCCATTTCACCTAGTCTAAAGTTATGCCTGTCTTGATGTGCTGGTGTAACTTATTGCATGCATTGCACCTTCCCGACATTGTCCCCAATAATCAGCTTCACATTTCACTCACAGCAAGTCCAGACAGTCATATAGTTTTCTTTTGAAATTTGCATGCCTCTGCCTGAGAATTGTCGCCGTGACTTTATTTGAAACAACAATGGATCATTCAGAACTCGAACGAAATCTTCTCTCGGAGAAAGACATCTATGAACACTCTGATGCCGACTCGGAGATGTCTGGGCTGTCCTGGAATCCAAAGAACAACGGCTATGTCAATCGAATCAGAAACGGCATCGAGGATTTATTCAGTTCGAAAGGGCAAAGGATCCTCCTTCTCAGTTCCGCTCTTCTCAACACGATTCTCTTGATTGCCGTCCTGAGCTTCTCGAGGGCAGCACACAACGAATGGAACTGTCTGAGTCCTACCGGTATGTGTACTTCTATGATTGGAGTTCTGTTTAGGAATTGACTATGTCACTCAAGTTGGTCTTCTCCCAAATACACTCGAACGAACAATCAGCGATATGACGCCGTTCTCGCACCGAAGTGACAACAACAGTGCACGAGATGCGCTCTGGAATAGCATGGCGACTGATCGGGGTGTCGTGGCCGTGGATCAAGAGACAATCGCGAAGCAAGGCTTGACCGAGACAATCGTATTTCCTTGGGACCCTACCAAGCGAGTTTATATCGTGATTGCTTTCCATCAACTGCACTGCTTGGTAAGAACACGTTCATATTTGATTTTGAACTACTTGTTAATATAAGTACAGAAACTTCTCTACCAAACACTCACCAGTGCATATAAAGGAGAAGAGTTACAAAAGCCGGTGTATGAGCACTGTGTTCACTGCTTGGATCAACTACGACAAGATGCTGAGTGCAATGCGGACGATGTAGGAAGCCTCAAGCCACCTGTCTGGGGGATTGAAAGCTAACTGTGTATTCAGAATCTTTGGTATATTGGAGAAAAGAGCACGGGACAAAACCGCAAATGCAAAGACTTTTCCAAGCTTGACGAATGGGCCCTGGAACGCCATGCTTGCTACAATTTTGAACGGCCGATGAAACCTGGACCACTTGATGTTGAGGCTTTCACCAATTGTCGTGACAGCTCTCCGTATCTACCTATCATGAAGAATCATTTCGGGTATGGTGATGATTGGAAGGGAGATTACCCTGCACATGAAGGTCCGACCTTTGAGAATTAGAATTTGGGTGGTCAGATTGGGTTCAGGAAACTAGCAGAAGGAAGTCATTCCATTTGCTATCGTACTTGCATTCATGGTACGACGAAAAGGATGTTCTCGCAACTTGACACTTGTATTGAAGCGGCTCCACACAATTGATAGTACACATCGAAGGCGCTCACTTTCGAGTTTTTCAGGAATCTAATCAATGCACTTTACAATTTTAGAAGTATGACACCTTTAATTTCACGCCCATTTGCCACTTACTTGACGACAGCTCAGTAGATGAACATATGCTTGGCCTAAACTCTGCGAGTAACTCAACTCGCTTGCCACATCTTTGGCTCGGTCTTCAAACACCCGTGGCACGAATGTTTGCACGTGATCGTGACGACGGAATGCTACCGCGACTTGACCAGTTCATCCTGTCACCATGCAATGCAGCGTTCGTATCTGCAAACTTCCCCACACCGCTTGTATGGTCCTAGCTCAACCTGAATTATTGTAGAGTTGCTTACTTGTGCTTGAAGGACAGCGTGGTCGTCGGCCGACAGCTGCCTATCATGGGGTTGGACTACATAGACTCCACATCCAACTGTCGCGCTAAAAAGCTTGGTTTGTTTATATCCAATCAACCCATAGAGTAAGCCAGCTACCTTCCTCATCTATCACATTTGGTGTGATTGATGCCACCACGCCACCACAAGACATACTCCAAGACAACAATACGTGTTTCACGAATATTGTCATGAAGAAAGCCAGGCAGAGAAAGGTGGGATGAAAGCGGAAGAAGATTACGGCAAATGCAGGCCTCCACTCGCCAGTGCAGGCCATCTTGACCACAACCGTTTGTAATCATCCGGACAGTGAGTTGTTTTCTGTGCCAAGGCGTATTCGCTATCTATACTCAGCTTTATCTGACATACATATGAGTGGCCGCGTAAATTTGATCGGCCGACCCGCAAGTGGAGACCGCTCGATAATGCAGATGAGAAGAAACGATGATCTTTAGAGGCAATCAAGATAGACTAGCCGATGTTTATCGTGCGTAGGAAGTACTGGGCTGGACAGTCCTCGTGATTGCTGGCGTGATGATATGTTCAGGTCGAGAATGATTGCAGACTTCCTCGGCTGATTGACGATAAGATTCTGGTACATTGCGATCCCCTCGACCTAGATACCCTATTGTCTCGCAGAAAGCAACTGTGTGGTTGAGTTGAACCCGAGAATATGTTTCTTGTAAAAGCTTTATATTTTATCTGCTTCTTTTCCAGCCTCTCTGCCCTTCCCAAGACTGGAAGAAACTTTGCTCTGCACGAGAAACGAGAACCAGGTTCTCAAACTTGGACTACAATATCACGGGCTCATCCCTCCGAGATTCTTCTCGTCAAAATCGGCTTGGCACAAAGCAACCTACACCGGGCAGAAGAATACTTACTCGACATCTCAGATCCTAGATCAGCTAACTTCGGTACGTGCCTCAAAATTAGAGTTTGATTTTTGTACCTCTAATACTGATTGAATGAAATTTAGGCAAGCACTGGACTGCTGAGGAAGTTGCGAACACTTTTCAGCCGTCAAAAGAAAGTGTTGATGCGGTCGTGGAATGGCTTGTTGAATCCGGTATTAATGCTGAAAGACAAAATTTCTCGATAGGTATGGAAATATATCTGCCCCAGTGTTGTCCCACTAAGATTTCAGGAGCTCTGATGTCTCACCGGTTATCATCTCTCGCGCAAGCCTTTTTGAATCACATTTCCAACTTTATTGCTGAGTTCTGACTGAGGCAAAGGTCGAAATTGGATTTCGTTCAATGCCACTGTAAATGAAGTGGAGTTATTGTTCAACACAAAATATCATTACTTCAGGGATGAGACATTAAAGGGTTACCGCATCGCATGTGACGAATACTACCTACCAAAACACGTGCAAAGGCATGTTGATTTTGCAGTAAGTCACCGCATTATAAGCACACTTTGAACTGGAAGACTCATCTCAAGAAACAGATGCCAACAATCCAATTGGAAGGGATGCGGCCAATTGAGAACATGAATTTGGGCATCAGACCTTCTATCGTCGGTCTTACAGGTCTTGAGAATTGTTATGAACTCATTACTATTGAGTGTTTACGAACATTGTACCAGTTCACTGCGGGCAACACAAGTACGTGTCACCTTCGCCTCATATTCAGAAGTCGCTGACTCTGCAACAGGTGCACCTGGGAATGAAATCGGAATCCCTGCATTTGGCAGCTACCTCTACCCTCCAGATTTGGAACAATTCTTTGAGAACTACACCACGCAACCAATCCCCAAATCAGTCTTTCCGGAGTTCGTTTCTATTGATGGTGGTGAACGCTGGGACGATTCTTTCACGTTCGGCAGTGAAGCCACACTTGATGTCCAGGTTGCGTATTCCATGATCTACCCGCAGGGTGTGCGTCTTTATCAAGTTGGTGATGTCAATACGGCTTCCGATGGTACATTCAATACATTTCTGGATGCATTAGATGGTTCGTATTGCACGTATCTCGGTGGCGATGACCCCAACAACGATGCGGTGTATCCAGATCCAAAGGGGAAAGGCTACGATGGGCCCCTCCAGTGTGGTGGGGCCCCTCGAAGTAATGTTCTTTCTTTCTCGTACCTTCAAAGTACGTATGATGTTTGAAATCTCGGAGAGCTGAATACTAAAGTCCTGACCAGTCGAAGCGGCCCTTCCAGCTTCATACCAGACTCGGCAATGTCATGAATGGTTGAAACTTGGTTTGCAAGGCATAAGCGTGCTCTTTGCGAGTGGTGATTCTGGTGTTGCTAATCGCTTTGGGATGGGGAAGGACAACAGTTGCTTGAAGCCACCAGGTGAAGGATCGAACATTGATATCAATGGAACTGGATTTTCTCCTTCCTTCCCCTCGAATTGTCCTTGGGTGACTACAGGTAATTCTTTTCTACAACCCGTTTCGCAGCAAGCTAACGAACAAGTGGGCGCAACGTTTCTCAAAGACCATGATATCAAGAACGGCGAGGTGGCAGTCGCACTACCTTTCGCACCCAATCCTAAGCGAGACTATTACTCCGGTGGTGGATTCTCAAATGTTTTTTCACAGCCATCCTACCAAGCTGAGGCAGTCTCCAACTACCTTACCACATATCCCCCACCGTACGGAGAACACATCTTCAACAGAAGTGGTCGTGCATTTCCAGATGTTTCAGCAATCGGACTGAATGTATCGGTCGTTCTCGGGGGTGGGGTCACAGTCGCGGGTGGAACAAGCTCGTCGACGCCTATCTTCGCAAGCATCATCACTTTGCTTAATGAAGCTCGAATCGCTGTGGGAAAGAAACCCGTTGGATTCTTGAATCCAATTCTTTACGCCTTTCCTGAGGCATTCAATGACATCACGGAAGGTAGCAATCCGGGGTGTGGGACCAACGGCTTTCAAGCTCAGCCAGGGTGGGATCCGGTGACTGGGCTGGGAAGTCCGAATTATCCGATGCTTGAAAAGATATTCGTGAATCTACCTTGAACTATAGACTCAAATAGAATTTTATCAATAGATATACTTAGTGATGTGCCATAGAACAGCGCAAGGTTATACGTTACTTTCTTTAGCTTCTGTGCCGCCATCTCAACATCCTGTGCAGGATACCGCGTTTCAATTGTCATGCTGACAACTCCCCGTCCTCGTACCATAGTTCCTTGCACGAAATGGGGCATTTGTTTTTATTGGAGATACTCAGTTGAAAATACCCCAGTCGGTGGCAACCTGTTCAGGTACAAGTTCAGAGGAAGGCTAAAGTAGTCCAGAGCTCTTGAACTGTTCGCTAAGAGGACAAAATATTTCGACTAGTCTGCAAATTCCAGGATCTAAGTGACCTAAACTTGAGGAACGATCGAAGCGAAGCTCCTGAAAATTTATAGAGGAAATTCTTTGACCCGATGATTTTGTTATGGACATTAATGTGTGGACAGCTGTATATCGTTCTGCAGGGTTCCAGCTTCCGGAAGCGCACTATTTGATACTCGAGATCGCCTCGGTGAGAAGAGAAAGAAGATCTTGCATGGACCGTTCATCCAAGGCTAGATTGAAGAACTTGGCGTCCCAAATCCGAGACATTGCAGCGAGGTTGAATAGAGCGAGGCTGTTGAATATCGTATCTCCTGTTAAGTCGGATATCTCGGATACTTGTATGTAATCCTATGAGTCGGGCAATAGAATAGCATCTCTGTATTTCTTGTAGAAAGAAATGATTTCAGGGGCCAAAACTTCGATAGGGAACAGACGAGACTTGCTTGGTCGTGTTAAGAGAGCCTCGATGATGGTGATCCGATAAACGCGTATAAAGCACTTGACGTGAGCACCTATGTTGAAGAACTGGAGAGCCTCGAGGGTATCAGGCAGAGTAAGAACATTTTTCAGCCGCTTGCACGAAAGAAAAAGCATACGGCTGAGAAGGCAATTCTGGCTTATAGGGGATTGAAGATTTAGGTAAATTGGGTTCCACTTAAGCTACGATTATTAATAATAGGAATTCAACTCGAACTCTTCGGCTGACTAGGCTTTTCTATCTCTACTACTGTTACTTCGAGACTATTAGTGAAATCTTAGTACTTCTAATAATTTGAAGTATACTTTCTATTCGAATAAATATCTCTAATTCTGATATTATTAAGATAAAGTAGGCCTAGGCGTATTTGTAGGGCTAGGGTTTGAGGTTTGGGTTATATTTGTTTCTAACTTAGGGTTTGAGGTTTGGGTTATATTTGTTTCTAACTACGCTAGCTTGCGACGAGTGTTTTTATCTCTCTCTAATAGTCTTGAAATACAGAAGGACTATACTAATAATACAGAGGGTAAGAGCCTGAAGGTGTCAGGGGTACAGAAGGTAGAGTACTAAGACAGAAGGAGATAATACAGGGTAAGTGGAGTGTGTACCAAAGGGTAAGTAAAGTGTGTATCAGAGGGTAGGCGTAGTGTGTACCAAAGGGTAGGTAGAGTGTGTGCCAAAGGGTAGGTAAAGTGTGTACCAAAGGGTAGGTGTAGTGTGAGTCGCAGGGTAGGCGTAGTGTGTACCATAGGGTAGGCAGAGTATGTACCACAGGGTAGGTAGAGTGTGTACCAAAGGGTAGGTGTAGTGTGAGTCGCAGGGTAGGTAGAGTGTGTACCATAGGGTAGGCAGAGTATATACCACAGGGTGGGTAGAGTGTGTACCACAGGGTAGGTGTAGTGTGAGTCGCAGGGTAGGTAGAGTGCGTACCATAGGGTAGGTAGAGTGTGTACCAAAGGGTAGGTGTAGTGTGAGTCGCAGGGTAGGTAGAGTGTGTACCATAGGGTAGGCAGAGTATGTACCACAGGGTAGGTAGAGTGTGTACCAAAGGGTAGGTGTAGTGTGAGTCGCAGGGTAGGTAGAGTGTGTACTATAGGGTAGATAGAGTGTGTATCACAGGGTAGGTGAAGTGTGAGTTACTTAGGGTAGGTGAAGTGTGTGCCGTAGGGTAGGTGTCGTGTGTGCCGTAGGGTAGGTGTAGTGTGTGTTATAGGGTAGGTGTAGTGTGTGCTGTAGGGTAGGTATAGCGTGTGTTATAAGCTACCTACGTGCTAGGATCGAGGTTGCAGCGATTCCTCGAGCCTGAGTTAGGGTGCTAGCGATATACCCATCTAACCACTTAGCCCTAGAGTGCCCTAATAGGCCCTGTAGGGCCTTATAGGTCTTCGCTGTTTCGGCTTCCATTAGGCCTCCTGCCGAGAAGATCAGGGGGTGAAATACAGGGCCTAAGTCGCTGTATTTAAGCCGTTTAGCGTTTGCTGCCTCTGATAGCGTAGCATAGGCTTCTTCGCGTGCTGAATCCTTGTTGATTGCTACTATTTGAACGTCGTAATAGTGCCTAGAAGTACCTATAAGCACTGAAAAATCCGGTCGTTAGCTGTTTTCTAGGGCTATAGGCGTTCTAGCTGGCGTAGGCTCCGATTCCACTTTAAGGTCTTCCCGGCTAGAAAGGGTAGTAATAAATGCACGGGTAACCTGGTTATGGCGTATAATCCAGCGTCGTTCAGCACCTCTACAGGTGTCTTCGTGGCCTATTTGAGGGTAGGCTCCACAGGCGGTACAGGGCGAAATAGGGGGCTTTACAGGGAGTAAGAGCCTAGTCCGTAGTGCTTCGGTAACTGTAGAATCCGCTAAAAGGTGGTGTTTTTGCGTGGGCAGGGTTCTAAGCCAGTATCGTCCGAGGTAGCTAGCGTTCTCAAGCTTCGATTTTAGCGCTTGTTTTGATAGGGTAGGTAGAATCTTCTCTTCTAGGTCTTGGTTAACACTAGAGAAGACCTCTTGGGCTGTCGGTACAGGGCGTCCAGGGGGTTCCGGGTAGAGATTAGGGCATATAGCCACTAGAATCGATCGAGAGGCTTCCTTAGCTGCCCTATAGAGCCCTGGGGCTAATAAGGCGTGTATAGGGAGCCCTAAGCCTCCCTCTCTCACTGGAAGAGAGAGTAAAGCCTGGCGAATTAGGGTAGTCTTCTCCCCTGGCTCCCTAGCGATTAGGGCTTGTACAGCGTACTTGATTCGTAGGTCTGCTAACCTCCAGAGGTCTAGTAGGTCTTCCGAGTACAATTGGCGCTGTAAGTGTCGTAGGAGTAGGTGTATACTACCCCGTAGGAGTAGGGTAGCGTGTTGTTTAGGGAGGTCTCGTAGGGTATATAGCGCTGTAGCGAGAGTGTCGATTTTCCCCTGGAGGAACGTTCGGCGGTGTGCTACAGGGCCTATAAAGGTCCCTAAGGCCTTAAGTCCAGTGGTTTGTAACTGGGAAATAGGGCTTTCGGTGCTCTTTTGGCGGTTAAGAGCTACTGGAGAGTCCCTGAAGGCTTCTATAACTACAGGGAGTAGTGCTGTAGTTTCAGGGCTAAGGATATAGATATCGTCCAAATAAGCTATAATTGTAGCCTTCGGTAGGGTCTTTTGGAGGTGCTCTAGCAGGGGGCGGATCGCTAGAGAGAATAAGAGGGGGGCAATAGGGTCTCCTTGGCGTACTCCTTCAGCGCTTGCTAGCGTGTGGCCTTCGTTTGTTACTAGCACTGAAGGCTGGTTATAGGCCCATTTAGCGGTCCGATAGAGAGTAGGGGCGTATTTAGCGACTGCAGCTGCTATTGAGGTTCGTCCGATTCGGTTATAAGCGTTGATAAGGTCTAAGGAGGCGATTTGCTGAGTTTTTAGGGTATTTGGGCCGGTAATAGCGTCGTCAAGGAGGAAGATTATAGGCTCTACACCACCTGGGGTGCTAACGCCTAATTGGCAGGGTAGAAGCATAGACGGCTTGAAGGAGCTGATAAGGATCGCTTTTAGGGCTACCTTATAAATAAGGTCCCCTATAGCGATCGGTCGCACACCTCCGTCAGGCTTCTGAAGGCCTATAAGTCGGGAAGCACATAGGAGGTCGACCCCTGGAGCTGTACCCTGTCGAATCATATTCGCTAGGTGTGTAAGCGCTATAGTTACAGGGGAGTTTTCCGAATTTAGCGCTATATCAAGTAGCGGGCGGGTCCAGCCGCTGAGGCCAGGGGCTTTCTCTCTATTAATCGATCGAATAGCCTGTCGTATCGTTTCAGGGGTGATATTTTGCCCCGGGGAGGGGTTAGCGTTACTGAAGGGGTTATTATGCCCTATAGGGTGCTTCGAGTATAGCGTATTTAGCGTCTCTGGAGTGCTAGGAGCTAGAGGCGTAGGGTCGATTAGGGCTCTAGAGGCACGCCCTATATAGCCTTTTTCCAGAAGCTTAGTCGCTCTTTTGGCGGGGGAGTCGTTTGAGGGGGTAGGGGGTTCAGGGGGAGGTCCCTGAGTTTCAGGGATATCCGGTATAGTCGTAGGGTAGGCTTTCAGCGTTTTAGCGAGCTCTTCCTTCTGTAATCCTAGGCCGAGAACCCTGGGAAGCAGTAAAAAGTCCAGTAATTGCTTCTCTCTAGGCTGCCGTAAGAACGCTAAAGCCGCTCGATTAGCGGCCTCTGTAAATAGCGCTGCTTGCCTGGCGTGGAGACGTGTTTCAGGGACCTTAATAGTGCTATATCTCATGAGGGATTGCATATAAGGGTTTCTTAGCGCTGAGCTTATAGCGTTCAAGTGGTCTTTAGCGCTCTCGTCTAGGGGTGTAGGCGCTGAGGAAGCCTGTGGGTGTAGGGGTGTAGGTGCTGAGGTAGCCTGAGGCTGGGGGCAGTGGATCGATTGTTGTAATCCAAAGGGTAGCTCAGATGTGAGGGGGTCGGTAGGGCGTTTTAGTGTTGACGTTCTAGGGCGTTTAGGCGCTGAAGATGCTGTGCCTTGTGTTGATATAGGGCGTTTAGACGCTGTAGGCCCTATAGTACGGCCCTGGAGTGTTGGGTTACAGGGTAGGCTAGGTGTGGAGGTTTCGCAGGGTAGGTGAGTTGTGGTGTTTTTAGAGGGTAGGTGAGTTGTGGTAGTTTTGGAGGGTAGGTGTGTTGTAGGGGTTGTTGGGGGAGAAGAGCTTATTATTATAGGCTCTTTAGCGTGAGAGGGTGCTGAAGCTTGGGGAGCTTTAGGGGGTGGTTCTAGGGGTGAGTAGCTTCGGTTGCTTATAGGGGAGCCTACTCGTGATAGTCGAGGGAAGTAGGGGCTATCAGAGGGTAGGCTAGGTGTGGTAGGCGTCTTATCGGTAGGTGTAGTTGGTATAGGCGTTGAGATAGCGTCTTCAAAGCTAGGGGTAGGGGACGATGGCGCTGTAGAGGCACTATAAAGATCTTCGTCGGACGAGCTGTCTTTGATTATAGGCTCTATAGGCTGCGTAGGGCCTATCTTTTGGCGTGTCGTAGGGCGTTGAGCCCCTGGGGAGGGTGTTCTTGCAGGGCGTTTAGTGGACGGCTTCGGGGGTATATAGCCTGTAGCGACGATTTGGGCGTATGTAGGTGACGTAGAGCCTGTAGGCGTGGGGGGTCGAGAGCCTGGGAGGGAGTCTGGTTCAGGGCCTGTAGGGCCGTCGTACGCTGGGAGTATAGCGTCTACTTCCCCTGGAATCGAGTACCAAATACCCCGTGGGGTCTGAATCCTTCGGGTGCCTGTAGGGAGGTCGGGGCCTAGAGCCGTAGGGTACTTGGAGCCTGTAGGTACTGACGGTACAGGGGTCTTAGAGCCTGTAGGTGCTGAAGGTGCGGGGTACTTGGAGCCTGAAGGCGTAGGGTGCTTAGAGCCTGTAGGTGTTGAAGGTGCGGGGTACTTGGAGCCTGGAGCCGTAGGGTGCTTGGAGCCTGCAGGTGCTGAAGGTGCGGGGTACTTGGAGCCTGGAGCCGTAGGGTGCTTAGAGCCTGTAGGTGCTGAAGGTGCAGGGGTCTTGGAGCCTGCAGGTGCTGAAGGTGCGGGGTACTTGGAGCCTGGAGCCGTAGGGTGCTTAGAGCCTGTAGGTACTGAAGGTACAGGGGTCTTAGAGCCTGAAGCCGTAGGGTGCTTGGAGCCTGTAGGTGCTGAAGGCTTAGAGCCTAGAGGGGTGGCGGTAACTTGGGCGTAGGTAGGCGATTTAGGGCTATTTGGTGCTGAAGTTACAGGGGACGGAGAGCCTGTAAAGCCTGGGTAGATATCGAATGGGGGGCTTGGTAGGGGTGGAGGGGTACTGAGATTTCGGCTTGTAGGTGCTGGAGGCGACTTATACAGGCCTGTAGCCCCTGGAGCTGTAGGGTATTCAGAGCCTGAAAGGCCTAGAGAGGCTCTGGCCTTAGGGGTAGCGGCTCGAAAGGGTGCTAGTAGCTGAGGGAAATCGATTACAGGGTAGGGGGTGCCTATAGAATCGTCGATTTCAGCGTCTAAGGGTGCTGAGGCAGAGGGGGTAGTATGGATTCGGTGCTGCGTTGATACCCTAGAGCTACCGGTGATTCCGTGGATTTTAGCGCTATGAGTCTTAATCCCGTGGGCTCCTTTACACGCTGTAGCACAGGTAGGGCAGGGAACAAGGCCTATAGGCTGTAATTGAAGCTCTGTAAAGGAATCAGTAGGGTGTTTTTTACGAATATGATCGAGAATATCGATATATTCATTTTTACACGCGGGGCATTCGAACAGCATAGTAAAAGAGGGGTAGAGGGGTAATTGCGGGGTAAAGTGCGGGGTAAAAATCAGGGGAAATATGAAAACTTAGTGATTTATCAGTAGAATTGCGAGATAACTTATAAAAGTGATGATATCTCGAAAACTAGCCGGTAGAATCGATTTTTAGACGGTGGAAATTAATCCTTAGGTGCTGAAATAGGGGGGTAAGTGAAGAATAAACGGTAAAAAATCGGAGAGGGCGACGGTGAGGTAGGCGCTAGTAAGGTAGGCGCTGGTAAGGTAGATAGGAGAGGCCTAGGGTAAGGCTTAGGGCAGGGATAAGGTAAGTATAGGGTCGATAATAGTAAAGTAGTTGAGAGAGTGATAATTCAGAAGGATAAGGTGAGAAAGTAATAAGGTAAGAGAGTAATAGTTTAGAAAGATAAGGTAAGAGAGTAATAATAGTCGAGAGAGTGATAATCGTCGAGAGAGTGATGATAGTTAAGAGAGTGATGATAGTTAAGAGAGTGATGAAGAGTGAATAATCGAAAGGGAATAGCCTTCTATATAACCCTAAGTCTGACCCTAAGCTCGACCCTAAGCTCGGCCCTAAGCTCGACCCGAAGTCCGACCCTAACCCTTAAAATATTAATTTCAAAGTATCAGTTATAAGGTTTAATCTATTGATTTCAAAGTATTAGTTATAAGGTTTAATCTATTGATTTTAAAGCATCGGTTATAAGGTTTAATCTATTGATTTCAAAGTATTAGTTATAAGGTTTAATCTATTGATTTCAAAGTATTAGTTATAAGGTTTAATCTATTGATTTCAAAGCATCGGTTATAAGGTTCAAGTTTTGATTTCAAAGCTTCGGCTCTAATAAATTTTATTCACCTTAAGTATAGCCCTATCCTCTACCCTATCCTTCACCTTATCTCTTACCTTTACCTTTATCTTTATTCTTTTACCTTTGATTCTTCGATTATCCTTTGATTTTCAGCCTTATATCTAGCCCTATCCTCTACCCTATCCTTCACCCTATCCTTCACCCTATCCTTCACCCTATCCTTCACCCTATCCTTCACCTTATCCTTCACCCTAAGTAAGGTTAATATTACTACTGTAATATCCGCTGCGCTAGTAAATTACATAGTATCTATTAGATACTATGTATCTAATTAACCTTATCCTTAACCCTAAGTCTGACCCTAAGTGTGACCCTAAGTGTGACCCTAAGTGTGACCCTAAGTCTGACCCTAAGTCTGACCCTAAGTCTGAATATTATATTATATATAATACAAAGGGCTACGCCCTGCACGGCTTCGCCGTAAATTTGACGGTATAATAGGTATAATCGACCCTAAGTATGACCCTAAGTCTGACCCTAAGTATGACCCTAAGTATGACCCTAAGTGTAACCCTAAGTGTGACCCTAAGTCTGAATATTATATTATATATAATACAAAGGGCTACGCCCTGCACGGCTTCGCCGTAAATTTGACGGTATCTTATATATATAACGGCTTCGCCGTAAATTTGACGGTATAATAGGTAAAATCGACCCTAAGTATGACCCTAAGTATGACCCTAAGCCTGACCCTAAGCATTATATATAATATATAATATATAATAAACAAGGCTACGCCTTGCACGGCTTCGCCGTAAATTTGACGGTATAATAAGTGAAATTAACCCTAAGTATGACCCTAAGTGTGACCCTAAGTGTGACCCTAAGTCTGACCCTAAGTGTGACCCTAAGTCTGACCCTAAGTCTGAATATTATATTATATATAATACAAAGGGCTACGCCCTGCACGGCTTCGCCGTAAATTTAACGGTATCTTATATATATAACGGCTTCGCCGTAAATTTGACGGTATAATAAGTGAAATTAACCCTAAGTATTACCCTAAGTATGACCCTAAGTGTGACCCTAAGTGTGACCCTAAGTCTGACCCTAAGTATGACCCTAAGTGTAACCCTAAGTGTGACCCTAAGTCTGAATATTATATTATATATAATACAAAGGGCTACGCCCTGCACGGCTTCGCCGTAAATTTGACGGTATAATAGGTATAATCGACCCTAAGTATGACCCTAAGTATAACCCTAAGTATAACCCTAAGTATGACCCTAAGTATAACCCTAAGTGTGACCCTAAGTCTGACCCTAAGTCTGAATATTATATTATATATAATATAAAGGGCTACGCCCTGCACGGCTTCGCCGTAAATTTGACGGTATCTTATATATATAACGGCTTCGCCGTAAATTTGACGGTATAATAGGTAAAATCGACCCTAAGTATGACCCTAAGTATGACCCTAAGCCTGACCCTAAGTATTATATATAATATATAATATATAATAAACAAGGCTACGCCTTGCACGGCTTCGCCGTAAATTTGACGGTATCTTATATATATAACGGCTTCGCGGTAAGTTTGTAACGATAGTTAGGGTGATAGTTAGGGTGATAGTTAGGGTGATAGTTAGGGTGATAGTTAGGGTGATAGTTAGGGTGATAGTTAGGGTGATAGTTAGGGTGATAGTTAGGGTGATAGTTAGGGTGATTAGTTAGGGTTAGGGTTAGGGTTAGGGTTAGGGTTAGGGTTAGGGTTAGGGTTAGGGTTAGGGTTAGGGTTAGGGTTAGGGTTAGGGTTAGGGTTAGGGTTAGGGTTAGGGTTAGGGTTAGGGTTAGGGTTAGGGTAGGGA
>NW_026695964.1:0-17585 GCF_030347475.1 Cadophora gregata
CACGACCCTCATAATCAAAGATTCTTTAGTTATTTAAGTTTATTCACTTTTATGATGATTATACTTGTTACAGCTAATAACTTTTTGTTAATGTTTGTTGGATGAGAAGGTGTAGGAATCTGTTCATATCTTTTAGTAAGTTTTTGATTTACTAGAATAGCTGCAAATCAAAGTTCTATGTCGGCTTTTTTAACTAACAGAGTTGGTGATTGTTTTTTAACAATAGGTATGTTTGCTATACTGTGATCGTTTGGTAACATCGATTATAGTACAGTATTTTCTTTAGCACCTTTTGTTAATGAAAACATTGTTACAATTATTGGTATATGTTTATTAATTGGAGCTATGGCTAAAAGTTCTCAAGTTGGATTACATGTTTGATTGCCCATGGCCATGGAGGGTCCTACTCCGGTTAGTGCATTGATACACGCAGCTACTATGGTTACTGCGGGTGTTTACTTACTAATGCGTACAAGTCCTTTAATCGAGTATAGCTCGACTGTTTTAATTTTATGTTTATGACTAGGAGCTATAACTACCGTTTTTAGTAGTCTTATAGGTCTATTCCAACAAGATATAAAAAAAGTTATCGCTTATTCCACTATGAGTCAATTAGGGATGATGGTGATAGCTGTTGGATTGTCTTCATATAACATAGCTTTATTTCATTTAGTTAATCATGCCTTTTATAAAGGGCTATTATTCTTGGGTGCAGGTGCTGTAATTCACGCAGTAGCAGATAACCAAGATTTTAGGAAGTATGGTGGATTAAGACCATTCTTACCTTTAACTTATTCTGTAATGTTAATTGCAAGTCTTAGCTTAGTTGCTTTCCCTTTTATGACTGGATTCTATAGTAAAGATTTTATTTTAGAATCTGCATATGGACAATTCTATTTTAGTGGTACAGTTGTATATTTCATAGCAACTATCGGAGCTATGTTTACTACTTTATATTCCGTTAAAGTTCTGTATTTAACTTTTTTAACTAATCCTAATGGACCTTTGGTTAATTATTCTGAACATCTTTATGTTAAGACTGTTATAAAGTGAAGAATGTCAGCACATGACATACCTCGATTTGGTATATCTGCTTATACTCCCTTTCCTGAATCTTATGATGTACCTGTTGCTAACAACAAACATGCACATGAAGGTGATATTTTTATGTGTTTACCTCTTATTATACTAGCTATATTTTCTATATTCTTTGGTTATATCACTAAAGATATATTTATAGGTTTAGGTTCAGGGTTCTTTGCGGATAATAGTTTATTTATTCATCCTACACATGAAATAATGTTAGATACTGAATTTGCCGTACCTACTTTATTTAAATTATTACCTTTATTTTTTACTGTATCTCTGAGTGTTTTAGCTATAATTCTTTCAGAATTCTTACCTAAAATACTTATAAGCTTTAAATTTTCTAGGTTAGGTTATAACATATTTGGTTTCTTTAACCAACGTTTCTTGATTGAATTATTTTATAATAAATACATTACAGGTATAATTCTTAAATTAGGTGGTCAAACTACTAAAGTTATAGATAAAGGAAGTGTTGAATTATTAGGACCTTTTGGACTAGAAAAAGGTTTAATAAGTTTAAGTAGAAATATTGCCAGTTTAGATACAGGTGTAATTACAAGTTATGCCTTATATATATTAATTGGTTTTATTTTCTATATATTAATACCTTATTTATCTTTAGCTGATAATAGTTTACTTTTATTATTATTATTATCATTATTTAGTGTTATAAATACAACTAGTAATATAAAAACTAGTAATAATACTAATTTAAATTCAAATATATTTAGTAATTTATTTACTTTAATAAAAAAAATTATTACTAAAAAGAGTTTTAAGTTGGCTATCCTAAAAATATGTATAGTAGCTTATACTAAACTATGGTTTAATATAGGTCAAGAAATTAGAACATGATATAACTGAGATCAAGTATTTAGTATTTTTAATGTTGTAAAAGCCTTTATTTCATATAATTATCTATCTCTTTATTTATGAAGTTGTTTTGCTATAGGTTTAAATATACTATTT
This sequence comes from Cadophora gregata, assembly GCF_030347475.1. Lineage (NCBI taxonomy): Eukaryota > Fungi > Ascomycota > Leotiomycetes > Helotiales > Ploettnerulaceae > Cadophora > Cadophora gregata. The sequence goes on from NW_026695964.1 coordinate 2,059, forward strand.
AATGATTACAAGATTACTAAAAGTCATATCATAGCATTAGTTATTGCTACGTTATTTTTATTTTTAAAAGTTTATTTATCTAATGGTTTTAGTTCTGATTTAGCCAACTTTATATCTGTATTAACTAATTATAAGAAATAATAATGGTTATGACCCATACCCTAACATTAAAATTATTAAATAGTTAATTAAGTATTAGATTTAAACTAAATGTAATTAGGCCAAAAGCATGTATATTAATATTTTTATGTTTGTGCTTTATTATTTGTATATTTATTTAAATACATTAAATATAAAAATAATTTATTTGGCTAGCTTTTAAATTAATAATGGTTATAAGTAATAATTAGGCATGTAATAGGTTTTTGTTGTATAGTTTAACCGTACAATTATAAAAACTAGAACTTAGTAATTATGAATAAAAGATAAACGGTTAAATTTTATTTGTGATAAGTGAGGTGAGATTGTAATATGAAACTATATGATGTAAAAAATCTACTTTTTTTTCTATTATAAAAATATATAACCAAATAATTCCTCAAGTCACTTAAGGGCTATACGTTAAAAATTTAGAAAAAACAAATTCAATTTAAGCCCAAGTAAAACTTATCCCCTCATATATGCGTATAATTTTATACCTTTTTATACCTAAAATATCTTACGCCAATGGCTTAAGGCGTTATCACCCAATTCAAAATCAAATAATACAAACCCGAGCTTTTCCAACACTTTTTGACTTGCTTCATTTTTCATCCTGACTGAAGCATAGACCCGTTCCGTTACGTGAAGTCTATCTAGCTGGTCATCTACAGACTTAGAGCGTACTTGGAGGGTTATAGGCTCACGAGGTAAGTTAGACCAAAATACCATAAAAGCTCTTGCGAATTCCGTGGCGTAACCTTTATGCCAGTGTTCCGTCTTTAAACGGTAATTCAAGCTTGGCCATTCTCCTCCTGTACGTAAATTGTCCATACCTCCATCTCCGATTAAGTCGCCCTCGTAGCCGTCTGATTTTTTTAGGAAGATACCCAAAATTATATCAGAACCGTATGGTGGTAGCATCCCCTCGAGTAAGGACTCAGTGTAGTTTTTATTTGGAGAGATGTTATTTTCCTCCATAGCTCCTTGGTCTGTCAGGAGTATATGGTATGCCTCGAGATCTGTGGAACGGTATGATCGAATTATAAGGCGATCGGTGATAATAGGTAGAGGTAGGAGAGCCGAAATAATTCTACGTGTTGTTGAGACAGTGACATTCATGGTTGTTAGGTCGGTGTAAAAGTAAGATGAGGGGTAAGATTCAATTGAGGATGGTGTAGTTGATGAAGGTAATGGTAATGCTGAGGTAAATGGTATTTGAGAGGTAGAGTTTGATGTATATGTCTTGAGTTGAAAGTGGTGAAGCTTAGAGTGCGAAAGTTGGAGATTCTGCTTGTGTTTGTGATTGTAGCTGGGTTGAGGTTGAATTAAAAGAGAGTAAGGAGGTAGATTGCTGATCCTTATATACTTGTACTTCTGCAAATTGACATGTGATGTTTGTATTTGATTTCAAAGCAAAGGCCGTAAATTTCCCAGAGTATTTGGTTATAGTTTAAATTTAAAAAACTGAGTGGCGTTACATGGATAAATGAGTCACATTTAAAGGAAACAACGGCTAACTTCTTTTTTTGCAGGGTTAAATGACGACACAAGACTTGGCGTTTTAGGTCGTTAAGGGTATTTAAAGGGGTAGTGTCGCATAACTTGGTAGTTAACTCGCGTAATATTCTACGTCATAGTACAATAATGTATTATTAATTATTGAATATTATTAGTATCAGTAGGAGGCGTGGCGCCCGTAATGTATAAGTCTAGGCTGATATGTCTTATATAAATTACGTATGAAAGTGGCGCAGCTTGCATGTGTGGTGATAAATAAGGTAATTATGCATTATGCAGAAGTGACAAGGTTACATAGCCCCTTGACATGTGAGTCATAATGTACTGCGCCTTTTTTTAAGGCTATTCTAGGCTGACAGGTGTAAATACTTGATTCGGTTAAATGTATATAGCCACAAATAACATCCCAATAATAAAGCACTATCTAATATTGGATTAGGTAGCCTTGGTGGCGTGTGGCTTAGCCACATTTTAGCCTGACAAGGTAGCTTGTTACCTTGTCACAGTTTAGGCAGCAGTGATCTCGTGTGGCGAAGGATGAAGTTGTATCCAATAATAACCTAAGTATTACACACACCGACAAACTGATGTGTTTTTATGTATCAGGTTTCTCATGATCATCCTTGAATATGGATGTGATCTAGATTTAACAGGGGTAAATACCGGGTTGACATGTTTAAACCTTGTATAAGATGGGATCTACTTGATTTTAAATAGATTAGTCCTCATACCACCTTTCATAAGCCGCCATATCTAGCCTATGATGTAAACACGTTGTGTAACAAACAATGTTCTGGTTATCCCTGTGCTTGTGGCGAGGTATGCTTTATATAATCTACCTGCCGTGTATTATCAGGATTTTACCCTAAGCCTATTTCCCACCTTAGTTTTATTTTATTACCTACTGTGAAATTAGGAGCTCAATGACCATAGGTCGTTAACCTCCTATGGTCACTAATAATAATTAGTAATTGGTTTGGGCCCCAAACCCAAATATAATATATTATAATATATTATAATATATGATATATAAATAATATAGTTAACTTTAACTACTAGAATATTATACTAGTAAATATAAACACCTAATATAAAATATTAATAACCCTTTTTAACTTCTAGATAAAATAATAAACTTTACATTAACTAAAAAGTGAGAATTTTTAAAAGTCATCCTTTATTAAAATTGGTTAATTCCTATATAATTGATTCACCACAACCATCTAATCTAAGTTATTTATGAAATTTTGGTTCTTTATTAGCCTTTTGTTTAGCTATACAAATAGTTACAGGTGTAACATTAGCTATGCATTACAACCCTAGTATATTAGAAGCGTTCAATTCTATAGAACATATTATGCGTGATGTAAATCACGGATGATTAATACGTTACTTACATAGTAATACAGCATCTGCTTTCTTTTTCCTTGTGTATCTACACATAGGTAAAGGTTTATATTATGGATCATACAGAGCACCTAGAACATTAGTATGAACTATAGGTACATTTATATTTATATTAATGATCGTTACAGCCTTCCTGGGTTTTTTACATAGCCCAAAATGGTCTAAATTAAACAACAACAACAACAACAATTCAAGTGAAAAAAAGAATTTGTCACATCCAAATAGAACCCATAATACTCTCTTTTCTAATAAGGGGAGTGTAAGATGCTTTTCTACTTCTACTAAATATTTAAACTTAGAGCCTAAAGAACCTAATAACAGTACGGAGTACTCTAAAGATGTTATTGAGTTTTTGAAAAAAAATAATCTTGAACCTGTTTATGTTTATGAAAAATTAAGTGATAAAACTGTCCAAAGTAAAGTATTAAATGATACTCGAAACCTTGCGGGTGTATATTTAATTTTAAATAAATTTAATTTAAGTTGTTATGTTGGTTCTGCTTCAACTGGTAAGTTCAATAGTAGATTCCGTAGACATTTATTTAATTTTCAAGGTAGTAAAATAGTCAAAGCCGCAGTAAAAAAGTATAAAATAGATAACTTTGCTTTTATTATATTAGAAGTATTTACTGAAGAAGTTAATAAAGAGAATAATAAACAATTATTAGATATGGAAGACTATTATTTAAAATCTTTGTTACCTGATTATAATATAGTTACTGAGGCTGGTAATACTTTTGGCTACAAGCATTCTGAAATGACTAGAATAAAAATGTCAGAAAATTACAGCCCAGAACGGCGTTTATGAATAGGTAATTTAAACAGAAATAATCCTTTAAGTGAACAACATAAAGATAACTTAAGAAAAGCTGCTTTAACTAGAATTAAACCTACCTATTCAGAAGAGTCTTTAAATAATATGCGTAAAAAATCCAAACCTATAATAGTTTATAATTTAGATAAGACTTTATATGGTGAATATCCTAGTATTACTGTTGGAGCTGAATCACTAAGATGTAGTGTAAAAACTGTTTGAAGAGCTATGAATACCCCAAAAAGTATATTAAGGAGACGTTGAATTGTTAAGTTTTTACCTAAGTAATGTTGTTCACTTACGTTGTTAGTTGTTTAATTATTTTTAATTGAATAGTTGTTGATTCAATTATTCTTTAATTTAGTCCATAGTCCCATGAGTATCAAATTTTATGTAATCTTAAGAGAAAAATAAAATTTAAAGTGGAATAACCCGACAGGGATATTGAAGAAATACGTTTCTTTGGCAATATTAGTGAAAACGATCAAAGAGCATTTAATATAGTTTTATAGTGTAAAGCTAATTATAAAAATAATATATTATTAGACTAGAGATCGTCGGTTATCTTAATAATCGCGACAGACTGGGTCACTAATGGGTGTCTGTAATGATGCTTAATGCACAGTCGGAATATTTAGTTTAAGAAACTAACAGGTTAAACAAATTCAAAGTTAATCTGGCTCTATATAAATAGCTTACAGTTTATATTGAGTATATTAGTATGTTTTACCTTACGGACAAATGTCTTTATGAGGTGCAACAGTTATAACTAATCTTATGAGTGCTATACCTTGAATAGGACAAGATATTGTCGAGTTTATTTGAGGTGGCTTAAGTCAATTATTAATTGAAGAGCCTAACAACAGTAATGTTGTTCAGCAAATTTTGCTTAATGCTGGAATATCCCCAATATTAGTATTAGGATACGTATATGTTAACGTATACGTGAAAAAGCCTAAGTCAAGGGGACAATCAGCCGGGGTTAGAAAGTTTTCAACTTTCAAAGCTTCTCAGAGACTAAATGCAGAAAATCTTATATATGCGTATTTGGTAGGTTTATTCGAAGGTGATGGGTTTTTCACTGTGTCAAAAAAGGGTAAATATTTTCAATGTGAATTGGGTATAGAGTTGAGTATAAAAGATGTGCAATTAATATATAAAATTAAAGATTTGTTGGGTGTGGGTACTGTGGGATTTAGAGTAACAAACGGTAATAGTAAGGTGTACTTTAGGATAAGAAAAAAAGATCACCTAATAAATATTGTATTGCCTATTTTTGACAGATATCCTCTTTTTACCAATAAACAACATGATTATTTAAGGTTAAGAAACATTATTTTATCTAATATTATATTATATGAGGATATACCTCCATATACACGTCCTAGTACACCTTACAACTGTATCGAATCTATACTTAATGCACCTTATTTCTCCGCCTGGTTAGTCGGATTTATCGAAGCTGAAGGTTGTTTCAGTGTATATAAATTAACTAAACCCGTTAACTATTTTGTAGCTAGTTTTGATATATCTCAAACTAATGGTGAAGTAGTTATTTTAGCTATTCGTCAATATTTATCATTAACACCTAATGTATATAAAGACAAAACTAATAACTTTAAATTGAAAGTTACAAGTGTGAGATCTATAGAAAATGTTATTAAATTTTTAAACAAAGCACCTGTAAAACTGTTAGGTAATAAAAATCTCCAGTATTTACTTTGAATTAAACAGCTTCGTGCTATACCTAGATACGCTGATAAAATAAACATACCTGATAAATACTAAATTGAGATTATGATATAGTCCGAACAATGAAGAGATTCATTGAGTGTAACGAGAGTTTTCAGTAAAAGTTTTTTAACTGATTATGGGGTTACCAACACAATTGTTCTGTTAACAATGCAACTTTAAACAGATTTTTTGCTTTACATTTTGTATTACCATTTATATTAGCTGCATTAGTTTTAATGCACTTAATAGCCTTACATGATAGTGCAGGGTCAGGTAATCCTTTAGGTGTTTCAGGAAATTACGATAGATTACCTTTTGCTCCATACTTCTTATTCAAAGATTTAATTACTATATTTTTATTTATCTTTGTTTTAAGTTTATTCGTATTCTTTATGCCTAACGTGTTAGGTGATAGTGAAAATTACGTTGTAGCTAATCCTATGCAAACTCCACCTGCCATAGTTCCTGAATGATATTTATTACCTTTCTATGCTATATTAAGATCTATACCTAACAAATTATTGGGTGTTATAGCTATGCTTAGTGCTATATTAGTTATATTAGCTATGCCATATACTGATCTAAGTAGATCTAGAGGTATACAATTTAGACCTTTAAGTAAAATAGCTTTTTATATCTTTGTGGCTAATTTTTTAATATTAATGGTGTTAGGTGCTAAACACGTTGAGTCACCATTTATAGAATTTGGACAAATTAGTACAGTTATATACTTTTCTCATTTCTTAATAATAGTACCTGTAGTAAGCTTAATAGAGAATAGTTTAATTGATTTACAGTTAAACTCCCCAAAGTTCTAAGTAGCCCTGAGCGTATGTCATCTAAAACCTCTATCTATAATATGTTTGTACCATTAGTTTTTTTTATTTCATCTGATGATTTTGTACTCTCTGCTGATCAGGCAGGTGAAGAGGGAACAGACAAAGGTGAAATAACTGAAGATGGTACAGGTAATAACACAGAGGATGGTGGATCAAATGATGATGAATCAAATGATGATGATGATTCATCATCAGAAACATCAAGTAATAATGTAGATATCGCTGGAGGTTTATTAGCGGAAATTGAAAAAGTTTATGATACTTCTGTACCTGCTTCTTATAACTCAGATGATATTGTTGAACTTCGTAACGCAATTGATAAGTTAATTAAAGAGCAATCAGATATAGATGTCCATACGGATGATGAACGTAAAGCATGATTAGAAGCATTCGTCGATGATAAGAATTCAAGTAGAAAATAGTGGTATGTTTAATATAAAATACTTTTATATTTTTAAATATAACTAAAAACTATTGTTACCGTAATCAAAGTTGTATTGTTCTTTTAAAAATTAGCGTTAACAACATTGTTATTTTTTCTGGTATACTTGTAGGAACTACTGTAGCAACTGCTACAATAATATTGTGCTGATATTATGTAAAATATCCTTTTATTAAATGCATAAAATATTTTACTAGGTTGCAGTAATGTAGGTCTTTCTATGTGTTGAGGTTTTTATTATTTTGTTATACATTTATATCCTTAATTGTATAAGTAATTTCCAATATTAGTGACTCTTGTTTTTTCTTTCAAAATCTTAGGATTATTTTGTAATGTTATATGTAAAAAAGGGTTTTCTTTTACCTTCGGTAGCTTAATACTATATTGAAGCTCTAATAAATAAGCTTGGGGGGGTTTATTTCCCACCGGTTGTTTTATTATAATAATATTTGTAAATAAGATATAGGTTCAAATTTTATAAGGGAAAATATAATTATAAATCCTTATACCCTTATATAATATTACTTGTCTAAATATTTCTAAATCGTAAAATTAATAAAACCTAAAGCACTAAAAATTCTAAACCCTAAATAGTTAATCTTTTAGGTCTGTTAAGATCGTTGAAAACGATCTTAAGAAGTCTATTTTAAATATAGAGCCTACCTAATGCTAGTAATATATTTTATTACTATATAAGCAAAGCGTAAAGGAGTCATCGCTTGTCTGCTGCCCATCTCCATGCCAACAATGTTTCATATAATGATTACATATCAGGACAGCAACCTGAGAAGACACATTGGTCAAATATATCTGTCTTAAGTTCAAGTATATCTTTATGAACAGAGCGTTGATTTTTGTCTTCTAATGCTAAAGATATAGGTACACTATACTTAATATTTGCTTTATTCTCTGGATTAGTTGGTACTGCTTTTTCTGTTCTTATAAGATTAGAATTAAGTGGACCAGGTGTTCAATATATTGCAGATAATCAACTATATAATAGTATCATTACAGCTCACGCTATTTTAATGATATTTTTCATGGTCATGCCTGCTTTAATCGGGGGTTTCGGTAATTTCTTATTACCATTACTAGTAGGGGGTCCAGATATGGCAAAAAAAAAGGACTACCCTGGGGATATAATAAACAATAAAAAACATTATAGTACAAATGTAAAAAAAAATAAATATAATTCGTATCTAGCCGGCTTATTTGAAGGTGATGGGCATATTTTAGTACAAAAACCTGATGCAGGACATAAAAAGAAACATAATCCTAGGTTTTGTATAACTTTTAGTTTAAAAAATGAACCATTAGCAAAAAAACTCTTAGAGAATATAGAATCTGGGTTTATTAGATATAAACCTAAAGATAATGCTTGTGTATTAATTGTTTCACCTGTAGTAGGTTTAAAAAAGATAGTTTATTTAATAAATGGCGAACTGAGAACACCTAAGATACATCAATTGTATAAATTGATTGATTGATTAAATAAACATCATAGTACAAATATATATAAGTTACCCTTAAAAGAGGGTCCTTTGGCGGATGATAGTTGATTAAGTGGATTTATTGATTCAGATGGAAGTTTTTCTGTACAACATACTAAAGTAGAGAATAATGCAAAAAAAAGAAAAATATCTTGTAGATTAAGAATTGAGCAGATAATATTAGAACCTGTAACTGGTAACAGCTATTTAGAGGTTTTAACAAATATAGCTAAATTTCTTAATTGTAATTTATTAACTAGAATGCAAAAATCCACAGGTAATGAATATTATAATATTACAGCATCAAGTAAAAATTCTACTGAAATTTTAGTAAAATATTTAGATAGGTATCCTTTATTCTCAAGTAAATATTTAGATTATAAAGATTGACGAGGAATTGTGTTATTAATGCTTGATAATAAACATTATACCGAAGAGGGTTTAATTAAAACTGATTTTGTTAGAAATAGTATGAATAGAAGTAGAACTTATTTCAACTGAGATCATTTAAATAAATTATCAGCTTAAATTTGTTGTTACTTTTTTTTTTATTATATACCCCTAAACCGGGGAATGCCGTTTTAAAGTGTAAACTTTCTAATTATTACTTCACTATATGCATAGAATCTCTCGAAAATGGAATTAATTTTCCTATTAACAGATACATGGACACCTAATTGGAGTTTATAAACTCATAAAGTTGTACAAATAACTGAATTAGTCGTAACACTCATGTATACATGGGAAGAATGTGCAGGAAACCAAAATAATATTAATTATGAGTAGGATCCTCAGAGACTATACGTGAAGCCCCTTATTATGTTTAATAAGGGTGAAGACATAGTCCGTGGTGGTAGGAAACTACTATTGTAAATGATTCCCTCGACTTAATAATATAAGTTTCTGATTATTACCACCTAGTTTATTATTATTTATATTTGCTAGTGGTATAGAAAATGGAGTAGGTACTGGTTGAACTCTTAAAAAAGATAGGGAGTTATTTTATGGTGACATAAAAAAAAGTAAATTCTTCTCGATGCGTGAACCTCTTCAAGTAAATATTATATTTTTTTATGTTTTACACGTAGTACACTACTCATGTCTATTTATAATGAATACAATTATAAACAGTACGTATGTAAAAATGTGTACATCACGGAGACAATGCGCCTGGTTAGTAAATAAACGTTTGTTTACTAGCCATCAGAGACTTAACGAAGAACATCTTAATGGTAAATTTTCAGATCGAGCTTTGTTTGAACAATGATTAGTAGGGTTTACAGATGGAGATGGGAATTTTCATATTTCACAGCAAGGAACTGGTACATCAACTAAATGAGGCCTAAGTTATAAATTAACTCAATCAGGGTATAATTTAAGAATTCTTAATTATATAAAAAAAGAGTTAAAAGTAGGTTCTATAACAAGAGATGGTACCAAAGCACAATACTTTATTAGGGATAGAAAAGTTTTAGAATCCATTTTATTGCCTATTTTTGACAAATATCCTCTTCTGACGACTAAATATTTAGACTATGTAAAATTAAAAGAAGCACTAGCTATCTTAAATAACATATCTATAACTAAAGAAGAGAAAAATACAAAACTTTTAGCTATTAAAAATGCTAAACCTGATAAAGATTATTTATCTCCTGCTTGAACTAATGCAAAATTACCTTTGACGAACGTAGATTCAATGAATAACGTGATGACTAAAAGTTGACTCGTGGGGTTTATAGAAGCAGAAGGTAGTTTTTATCTAGTTAATAAAACTTCCACTAGAATAGTACATGGATTTGGTTTAACACAAAAGTTGGATAAAATAGTATTAGAAGGTATAGGTATTATGTTACATATCAAAACCGCGGTTAGATATAAAGAATTACATAACTATTATATATTAGATACTACTAACTCCAGAGCAATTGAGAATATAATAGATTTTTTTAAAAATACAATGAAAGGTGTAAAATCTTTAGAATATAGAATATGAGCTAGATCATATAATAAAGATAAAGGTAATTTTATTAAGTTGTCTAAAATAAGAAACATTATAAGAAAGTTGCGAAAAAGCAGTCATAATTACTAAGCTCTAATTCCATTAAGATGAAGGTATAGTCCGAACATTATAGAGATATAATGCGTATAACGATAGTTTTAGTATAGGTTAATATCTTTATTAATTTAAAGCATAAGAACTCTAAAATGAGGTTATCAACAAAATTGTTACCCTCCATTAAGTGGAGTACAAAGTCATAGTGGACCTAGTGTCGATTTAGCTATATTTGGATTACATCTATCTGGTGTAAGTAGTTTATTAGGAGCTGTAAACTTCATTACTACTATACTAAATATGAGAAGTCCAGGTATCAGGTTACATAAATTAGCTTTATTTGGATGAGCTGTTGTTGTTACAGCAGTATTATTATTATTATCTTTACCTGTTTTAGCCGGTAAACTAATCCTGCCGGCTCTAAATTTGGCTGTATTCTGGGAACCGTTATATACATATATATCGCAATCAGCTGGTAATCTATTAAGTTTGAATTTTTTAGAGAACCTCAGAGGCCACACGCCAAAATATTTTGGTTGTAGTCCATATTTTTCCTGCTATGGGTACCTAGCACCCTTTTCTTTATTTACAACTCTTAGATCTATTCATACCAACAACTATAGCAAAAATTTAAATAAAAATCTATTTAGTTATTATCTCACCGGGCTTATTGAAGGTAATGGTACAATAATTACACCAAAAGAATTAAGAAATAGTAAAGGTAAGTTAAATTACCCTGCTATACAAATAGTTTTTCATTTAAAAGATTTACCTTTAGCTTTGCTTATTCAAAAAGAATTAGGCCTAGGTTCATTATCTAGAAAAAAAGGGGTAGACGCTTATATATTAACTATAAATAGTTCTAAAGGTATATTGTTAGTAATTTCATTAATAAATGGAAAAATGAGAACACCTAAATTATATAGTCTTAATGCCTTAATAGATTTTTTTAATGAAACTAAACAAACAAATATTGAAAAATATTCTGTATCTATAGAACCTTTAAATACCAATCCGTGGCTATCTGGGTTTATAGAAGCAGACGGTTCTTTCCAAGTAAGAACTACTCTTTCAGGAAAATATCCTAAACTTGAATGTAAATTAGAAATATCTCAAAGACGACAAGATCACAAAGGATGTAATAATCTAAATTATTTAACTTATATCGCGGAGTTTTTAGAAACGGAAGTAAAAGAAATAAGATCGGATAAACCAAAACCTCAGTATAGAGTTAGAACTACGAACCTTAAAGGGAATATTAAGGCTAAAAGTTATCTTTTACAATTTCCTCTATTTGGAACTAAACATTTAGATTCCTTGGATTGAATGGAAGTGGTTAACATATTTGATAGAAAAGAGCATAAGACAGATAAAGGTAAGGAAAAAATTGTAAAGATCAAATCAGCTATGAATAATTTCAGAACTGATTTTACTTGAGATCACTTGCAAGACTTCTACAACGTAAAAATATAAGATATGGTCCAATCAAACATGAAAATGTTTGCGTACTTACACTAAGTTTTAATAACTTTTTAAGCTTAAAGTCTTGTGCTTTGCATGTCTTGCACCACAGAAAAACTTTAAACTATGGGATTTCATCCAGTAAGTCTACAATTTAATGGCGATTACTATGCTTTTAACAGATAGAAATTTTAATACATCATTCTTCGAAGCAGCAGGAGGTGGTGACCCTATTTTATACCAGCATCTTTTCTGATTTTTCGGTCAACAATGGCCCGTAGATAAAGTAATTTATTTAATGACATGGACTATATGCTGGAACTCCTATTACTCATTAATGAGTACTTTATTAATAAGTGGTGTATTATTAACATATTGTTTTAAACATCCCTATAAAGTGAAAACCTTATTATTGTCGGACAATCAGCAGGTAACAAAAGGATTTAATTTCCAAGTAGGAACCTCAGAGACTACACGTCCATTATCCTCTATAGTTAAACCTGGTTTACAGGATAAATCCGGACCCCTAAGTGACAAAGCATGAAATGAATGGTTAGCTGGTCTTATAGACGGAGATGGTTCTCTTCTATTAAGTAAAGCAGGCTATCCTAGTTGTGAAATCACTATGGGTTTATCGGATGAACATGCTTTAGCTATCATTAAACAAAAACTGGGTGGATCCATAAAATTAAGATCTGGTGTAAAAGCCCTTAGATATAGACTACATAATAAAAAGGGCATGGTAGATCTTATTCATAGAATAAACGGTAATATTAGACAAACGTCAAGAATTAAACAGTTAGAATCTATTTGTTTAAACTTAGATATAAAAATCAAATATGCTGATTCAATTACTATTGATAATGGCTGATTTTCAGGGTTTTTTGATGCAGATGGTACGATTACTTATTCTATTAAAAATAGTATACCTCAACTAACTATATCTGTAACTAATAAATTATTAGTCGACGTTATTCCTTTTAAAGATATTTTAGGTGGTAATATTTATTTTGATAAAAGTCAAAATGGTTATTATAAATGATCTATACAAGGACGAAACGACATCGAAGCATTTAAGTCTTATATCTTTAAGTATCCATCTTTTTCAAATAAAAAACAAAGGTTATTTTTAATTGATAAATATTTTGAGCTAAAAGACCTTAAGGCTTATTCTGCTTCACCTGAAAGTATGTTAGGTAAAGCGTGAACCAAGTTTAATAATAAGTGAAACAACAGAGGATAAAGATAGAGTCCCATTAAAGATATATTTATCTTTAATCGCATCCAGAGGTTTACATTTTAATTATACCAGGATTCGGTATAATAAGTACTACAATATCTGCTAGCTCTAACAAGAGTGTGTTCGGATATTTAGGAATTTAATAAGCCTTAAGCAAGTTTAGCATAGTTCGACAGTGTCAAACTCCGGGGAAGCCCTAAAGCTCTAGTAACCAAAGTTGTATTGGAAACGATATGACCGGCCTGATTAATGACTCAGGGTATGGTAATATCATTAGAGATAGACGAAAGAAAAATGGGTGATCGCGGATCTAAATCAGGCATTAAAGTGAATATATATGTCTGTAAAAGAGCAACGAGTAGACGGCACTGAATATATGTTTTTATATTTAAGGTGTACTCTAGTAGCCTCGAAAGGGGGTTTACATCTGAAAAGTTAAAATTGTATTTTTTTTATATAAGAAAGTAAGATGTAATTAAATTTATACGTTAGCTTAGCCTCTATTTAGCATATACAAAACGTTAAATTACTAATATTAGTATACAAACCTAATACTTTTAGTCTAAATTATATTTTTCTTATTTTTTCTTTTTTATTTTTTCTTAGCTGTCTTGTACTATTTACACATATTTGCCTTATTCACAACTTTCGCGTTGCAAATATAATAAGTAGAGAAAATTGAATAAATAGTCTGATCCATTTTGAAAAAAATGGCGGTTAAAAGTATAATATATTGCTTTTAACTTAACACAATATGAAACTAGTTTCAAAGAACAAAATCTTGGATAATTGAAAAAGCTACGCTAGGGATAAACAAGTTATTGTCCCATAATATTTATGATATTTATAGTAAATATTATATTAATTGGGTTAATTTCAAGAAAGACTTAAAATAAGTTAACTTGAAGCGAATTTTACTTCAAATAGTAAAAACGTTCAACGACTATAAGGTTTGTTTGGTTAAATAATACCATAATACCTTAATAAGAATCCAACAATTTTCTCTTTCTTTATAATATTTTAAAGTTAGGTTGTTTTAAATTTGTAATTTAAAAATAATTTAACAAATTAATAATTAATATAAATTATATTAATGAAATAGACTTAATCCTAGATTAAAGGTTAAGCAAAATTAGATATAAAATGAAATAGCATGGACAAAAAATTATTTAGAAAAGAACTAGATAAATTGCTGGAAAAAGGTGATTCTTTTAATAATTCATCACAAAAGTATGCAAAAATGTTAGAGGATAAAAATAAATTTAATAACTTAAAAAAAATAGAGTCAGATAAATTAGAAAAATTTTATTATAAATACTCACATTATATAGATGATAAAAAGTCTGAAGAAGTAATTAAAATATTTGATAATAGTGAAAAATTTGAGCTCCTATTAATGGAAAAGTTTAATAAATTGAACATAACCACACTTGAAGAATATCAAAAGGCATTGAAAATAGCCAATTTAACGTTCAGTAATAAGATTAAAACTTTTAATACTATATATGACTTAATAAATAAAGGTTTAAATATAAAAGTTTCAAATGGTACTATAGATCCTCTAGAAGCTAAATTATTTAAAATAGAATTGGATAAAAGAAATATTGAAAGGGATACTTTTTTAAATTTAAAAGAATCTCGGTTCAAAGAATTTTCTAATTTAAATTTTGAAAGTAATGTATCTGAATTACCTAAACCTTTAAATAAAGAGATTATTTCTCCTGCAAAAAGTGTTAGTTCTCCGGATATAAATACTGTAGAAACATCTAACGCTAATAAAGAAGTAAGTGAAGAAGTCTATGAAATAGCTAAAGAAATATTAAGTATGTTTTTATAATCTTTTGTAGTTTATACATATTGTTATGTAGGCTGAAGACGGAAGACGGGTATATGCTATGATGTCAATTGGTGTATTAGGTTTTGTTGTTTGAAGTCATCACATAGAAAAATGAATATTGGTCGTTCATTAATGTGTGTAAGAGGAGCCAAACTCCGGGGAAGCCCTAAAGCTCTAGTAACCAAAGTTGTATTGGAAACGATATGACCGGCCTGATTAATGACTCAGGGTATGGTAATATCATTAGGGATAGACGAAAGAAAAATGGGTGATCGCGGATCTAAATCAGGCATTAAAGTGAATATATATGTCTGTAAAAGAGCAACGAGTAGATGGTTCTCCAGTTTTTAATTTAAGTTAATATTATACGTAGTACTAGTTTTCAACTTATACTATTAACCTTACTCTTTAAGGTAAAATAAGGAGTTTATTAACTGTAAGGTGTACTCTAGTCACCGGGAAACCGGCTTTAGGGCGAAATAACACTTAAGTAACCCTAAATTAAAGATACTGCATTAGCCTGTCTGTAAAGTTAAAAAGTTTTTGTCTTA
>NW_026695965.1:0-17570 GCF_030347475.1 Cadophora gregata
TAAATTATTTAAAATAGAATTGGATAAAAGAAATATTGAAAGGGATACTTTTTTAAATTTAAAAGAATCTCGGTTCAAAGAATTTTCTAATTTAAATTTTGAAAGTAATGTATCTGAATTACCTAAACCTTTAAATAAAGAGATTATTTCTCCTGCAAAAAGTGTTAGTTCTCCGGATATAAATACTGTAGAAACATCTAACGCTAATAAAGAAGTAAGTGAAGAAGTCTATGAAATAGCTAAAGAAATATTAAGTATGTTTTTATAATCTTTTGTAGTTTATACATATTGTTATGTAGGCTGAAGACGGAAGACGGGTATATGCTATGATGTCAATTGGTGTATTAGGTTTTGTTGTTTGAAGTCATCACATAGAAAAATGAATATTGGTCGTTCATTAATGTGTGTAAGAGGAGCCAAACTCCGGGGAAGCCCTAAAGCTCTAGTAACCAAAGTTGTATTGGAAACGATATGACCGGCCTGATTAATGACTCAGGGTATGGTAATATCATTAGGGATAGACGAAAGAAAAATGGGTGATCGCGGATCTAAATCAGGCATTAAAGTGAATATATATGTCTGTAAAAGAGCAACGAGTAGATGGTTCTCCAGTTTTTAATTTAAGTTAATATTATACGTAGTACTAGTTTTCAACTTATACTATTAACCTTACTCTTTAAGGTAAAATAAGGAGTTTATTAACTGTAAGGTGTACTCTAGTCACCGGGAAACCGGCTTTAGGGCGAAATAACACTTAAGTAACCCTAAATTAAAGATACTGCATTAGCCTGTCTGTAAAGTTAAAAAGTTTTTGTCTTATAAAAAAAAATATAAACCCGAAGTAATTATCCTAACACGTAGAGCAGGAACAATCTAATTATATATCATAATAAAAAAAAAGCTTTTTAATAAAAGATATTCTGTAGTTGCTCCTTATTGATTAGGGGATACAGATCGGTACTCAACCTTCAGGCGAAAGGGTATAGGAGTAGATTACGACTTTTTTCTTTTTAATAGGACTAATATGTAGACGGTATACTGTAGGTTTAGATGTAGATACTAGAGCTTATTTCACAGCTGCTACATTAATTATTGCTGTACCTACCGGTATTAAAATATTCAGTTGGTTAGCTACTTGTTACGGAGGATCTTTACATTTAACACCATCAATGTTATTTGCTTTAGGTTTCGTATTCATGTTCACCATAGGAGGGTTAATAATCCACTTAGCTCTCCCTTTAAAGATCACCATATGCTGGGAACTTCTGACAATTATGCTACTATATATAGTAAAAATGTATAATTTTGAACAATCAGCAGGTAACCAAAAGATAAGTAAAATTATCTGAGTAGGTACCTCAGAGACTAAACGTGGTCCTCATAATATTTTTATGAGAAGATATAGTCCATGAAATAATAATATATTAACTTATAATAAAATAAGTACTGTACGTGCTTATTCAACAAAAAAACAAGATTGCATTGAAGATTTAAACTCTTTAAAGGTATACAATAACTTTAAAGAAGACAGAAAAAAAATCCTGATAGAACAGAAAGATAAGTCTGGTGTTTATTGCCTGATAAATAACATAAATGGACATTCTTATGTTGGAAGTTCTATCAATCTCTCAGCTAGATTTAAAAATTATTTAAATAAAGCCTTTCTTAAGGCTAATCAAAATAGAAATATGCCTATTATAAAAGCCTTACTTAAGTATGATCAGTCTAACTTTTCTGTACATATATTAGAGTATGCAGAAGCTAATGTTTTAACTATAAGAGAAACTTCTTATATAACGTCTGTAATACCTTATTATAATGTTTTAAAACAAGGTTATTCTTCTTTAGGTTATAAACATACAGAAGAGACTAAAGTATTGTTATCTCAATTAGCTAAAAATAGAACACACAGTGAAGCTACTAAAGGGTTAATAGCCAAAGCTTTAACAGGTGAAAATAATCCTTTTTATAATAAAAGTCATTCTATGGAAAGCAAAGTGAGAATGGCTGAGGCTCAAAGTGCTTATCCTGTTTATGTTTATAATTCACATAAAGAATTATTGGTTATATTTCCTTCTGTTTTAACTTTAGCTAAACTTATCAAAAGCAACCATACTACAATTGTTTCATATATAGAAAATCAAACCTTATTCAGAGGAGAGTGATATTTTACTAATTTACCTTATAATATTTATGATTACCCTATGCTGGAGGAATGAACAGGTAAAGATTGTAAGGCACTAGTTTTAGATATGTGTAATAAAAGTCACATTAAAAAAGCTGTGTTTGTGTATGATAAAGATAAAAAGTTTTTAGCAAAGTTTGATGGAGTAACTGAGGCTCAAAGAAATTTAAATATAAATCATGCTACCATTAAAAAATATGCTAATTTAGGTGGCATATATCTTGGTTATATTTTTAGTTATATAAGATTATAAGTTAATATATATTATTCGTAAGTGGAGTTGTTTTAGCTAACGCTTCTCTTGATATTGCATTCCACGATACTTACTACGTTGTTGCTCATTTCCACTACGTTTTAAGTATGGGTGCTGTTTTTGCTCTATTTAGTGCATGATATTTCTGAATACCTAAAATGTTAGGTTTAGATTATAATAGAATGTTAGGTAAAGTACATTTCTGATTACTTTTCATAGGGGTTAATGTAACATTCTTCCCTCAACATTTCTTAGGATTACAGGGAATGCCTAGAAGAATTAGTGATTACCCTGATGCTTTTGCAGGGTGAAATTTAATCAGTAGTTTTGGAAGTATCATTAGTGTTGTCGCTACATGATTATTCTTATATATAGTTTATGTTCAGTTAGTTGAAGGTAAAGCCGCAAGCAGATACCCTTGATTAACTCCACAATTCTATAGTGATAGTCTACAAACATTATTAAATAGAAGTTACAATAGTTTAGAATGAGCCTTAAGTAGTCCACCGAAACCTCACGCATTTGTGAGTTTACCTTTACAAAGTTCTCTGTCACCTAAATCAACGCAAGAAAGCTCTTTTATTTAGGTCGTCATCTTGTAAAAGCGTATCCTGTTATTATAGGTGGTAAAGGCAATTTTCTTTTTACACATAAAGGTCGTAAGATCTTTGACGCAAGTTCGGGTGCGGCTGTTTCTTGTCTAGGTTACAATAATCATAAAGTCATTCTTGCAATAACTAAACAAATAAAAACAGGAGTACCCTATCTGGCTTCTACGTTTTGATCTAGTGGAGTTGTCGAAGCTTTGTGCTACGAACTTATCAAGAGTACTGGTGGAAAAATGAGCAAAGTCTATTTGACTGGATCAGGTTCTGAGGCAATGGAGGCTGCTATCAAGCTGGCTCGCCAATACTTTTATGATCAAGACAATAAAACTAGCCGTTTCAATTTCATAGCTCGTAGGGGTTCATACCACGGTAATACTATTGGAGCTTTGGGTATATCAGGACATGTTGATCGTAGAGCACCTTACATACCATTACTTATGAGAAATGTTCACCATATTTCTTCGTGTAATCCTTATAGACAGCGGTTAAAAGGTGAATCTGATGCAGCTTTCGTAGTGAGAAAAGCTGAGGAACTAGAGGCAAAATTTATAGAGTTAGGTCCGCATACTGTCATCGGATTCATAGCCGAGCCAATAGTGGGTGCCGCTCTAGGGTGTGTACCCTATGTTCCAGGTTATCTTGAAGCAATGCGAGAAGTTTGTCATAAACATGGGGCTCTTTTTATACTTGATGAAGTTATGTGTGGAATGGGTCGTACTGGCACTCTGCATGCATGGCAAGCAGAGGGTATTGTACCTGACATTCAAACGATGGGTAAAGGACTTGGTGCAGGGTATCAACCGATAGCTGCTTTAATGGTAAATGAAAAAATTATCAAGGTGCTAATTAAGGGTAGTGGACAGTTTATACATGGACAAACATACCAAGGTATGCCTATACAAGCTGCAGCTGCTCTTGAGGTTTTACGAATCATCAAGGAAAAAAATTTACTGGACAATATTAATAAACAGGGTGCTTATTTAGAAAGCCGATTAAAAGCTGCGCTGGCTGACCATCCTAATGTAGGAGACATTAGGGGTCGGGGTCTTTTCTGGGGTCTAGAATTTGTTAAAGATAAAAAAACCAAAGAGCCTTTCGAACGTAGATTTAACATTGCGAACAAAATATTAGATTTGGCAATATCATCCAAATTCAACATGACAGTTTATCCTGGTACAGGTACTGTCGATGGTGTACGTGGAGACCATATTATTATTGCTCCTTCATATATAATAAGGAAAAAGGATGTAGATCATATCGTAAATGTTATCTCAGCTGTTGTTAATATTGTTTTCGAACAAATTAACAATGATAGTAAATAGTGGTATAGGTTTATAAAGTTTTTATTTTAACAAAATACTTTGATTATTAATAAAAGTAATAATTAAATAATGCTAGAGGGAACCCCTTTGATTATGGTGTATTATGCTTTTACAAGATGAAATTTAATGAGTCTTTTTGGTTATATTATTAGCGTGATTACTACATGGATAATTTTAAATCTTAGTATAAATAATGATATAATTCTAGTTTTTAATTATTAAACATGTGCGTATAAAGACATCTTTTATTTAACCACCCAGATCTAACCTATACAAAATTTTATTGTTTGTTTTATTTAATTTTATTCGCTATTATTTTTAGATTAGCTTATAAAGTCTAATGTTTCTGGATGTATATATTATGTTGATTAATTCCGTATTAGTCTATATAATATATACAATAGGTATATGCGGTAAATGGTTTTACCTTTTGATCTTAGATCTTAAACCAGAGGTTCGATCCCTTCGTATTCCTATATTTTAGGGCATCGTTTGCTTTTTACGAAGCAAAACAAAAAACTATTATAACAAAAATTTTTATTTAAGATATTTAAATTAAATTCTATTAACATGGATATAATAGAAACTATATATGCTTCAAATTTTATATTATATTTTTAACAAGCAACTTAAACTTATAGATATTTTCTCTATAAAAAAAAAACATAAAAGGTGATACAAGCAGCAAAAATTATTGGAACAGGTTTAGCAACCACAGGCCTTATAGGTGCCGGTGTAGGTATTGGTGTAGTTTTCGGTGCATTAATATTAGGTGTTGCTAGAAATCCTTCTTTAAGAGGTCAATTGTTTTCTTACGCTATATTAGGTTTTGCATTTGCAGAAGCCACTGGTTTATTCGCTTTAATGATGGCTTTTTTATTATTATATGTTGCTTAAGTGCAATCATAATAATATTATATTATACAATTTATATGAATTCGTATATTATATTCATGTTATTAAATATAACATAAACTCTTATTAGCTTAATGGTAAAGCAGGATATTCCTAATATCTTGATCTAAGTTCAAGTCTTAGATAAGAATTTTATTATAAAGTTGCTTATTACAATTTTTATGAGGTAGCAAAACGAAACCTTATTAGTAATGGTCGAGTAATGTACATTCGAAAATAGTAAAATTAAGTTGTATTAGTAATGGTTGAGTAATGTAATTTCGAAAATAGTAAAAAATACATTATTAGACCATTACACTTAAAAAAAGATGAAAACAAAATTATATCTAATGGTACAAAATACAACGGCAACTTTTACATTAGCAAAATTTTGTGGAGCTATTTTAACTGTTACATTTATAGCGGCGATTAAATATTTAATTTCGGGTAGTTTTCATATAGAATATTGTGATTTTTTCAACAATATAGCTATAGGATTATTAGGTTGAACCTTTAACACAGGTATAATAGGTTTATTGTCGGAATATTTAGGTATAAAAGGTATTAATTTCAACTTAAAACAGTTTTTATTTGGCATGGATACTATGGATTTAGGTGAGAGATCTTCTGTCGAAGTTATTAAACCTAAGTTATACAATGCTATGGAAGTTGACTCAGATTCGGGTTCAGGTCTAAAGCCTGATAAAGGTAAAGGTGTAGATAGAGAATTACATCCCAATTACGATAGAAATAGGGGTGGAAGTTCTGGAATCTTTAGAAGTGATATAGGATCTATGGTATTTCCTATTTCTGTATACACACCTAATAAAACTATTGTTCCGCCTGGGTTTAACGTTCCTGGTGGTGAAGTACCTATACAGGATGAAATATGTAAACATATTGATTATAATTCACATATACTTAACCAATTTAAGAGAATGGATCTAAAAACAGCCGTAGAACATAAAAATTTATATTTAAAGTTTATACGAATTTTAGACAGAAAAATGGCTTACGCACAAAGTGTTTATATAAAAATACCTACAATACCTACGACGGAGTACGAATTTAATCTAAAGAATCAAATAGAGAGTGACCTAGAACGTTTCAACAGAGATAAAGTAAGGTCAGAAGCCAAAGCTACTCTGCTTAATTCTAGAATACAATTTCTAGAAGCTCAAATGAATAATAATAATAATAATAATTAGTTTGATGTTTTATAAATAACTTTAAATATTTATCTTGGTTAGTTTGTACAAAAATTTAGGTTTGTTGGTGTATATCTTATATACATAGTTAAGGATAGCAACTTATATATAATTTATACATCAGGGATATGCAGTAGATGGTTCTACGTTTTGATTGCAGATCTTAAATATGGGGTTTGATTCCTCCATATCCCTTATAATACTTATTTAAACCTGCTTTAAATTCATATTTTTACATTTACATGTGTTTTAGCTTACATATGCGTAAAATATTTACTTAGATTATTTACTATATTTATATATATAAATTATTTTATCTCTTATTAGCTCAATGGTAGAGCAGGATACTTCTAATATCTTGATCTAAGTTCAAGTCTTAGATAAGAATAGTTATACATAAAATATTAAATAATAATAGATAAATTGTAGTAAAGTATAAATATATTTATTAATATAAATATTCTTTATACTTAGTGAAAAATTTATTTTTAACCTTATGGTTTAATCTAATAAAATAATTTATTAATTATTTTATATAGATTAAATATAAAAAAGAAAAAAAAATGATTAATCAATGTTATATATACCAACTTTAATTTCCGTTCTAGAAGTATTACTAGTAACTGTGCCTGTCTTATTAACTGTAGCTTATGTAACCGTAGCCGAAAGAAAAACTATGGCTAGTATGCAAAGAAGATTAGGTCCTAATATAGTAGGGTACTATGGTTTATTACAAGCATTTGCTGATGCCTTAAAACTGCTACTAAAAGAGTATGTTTCACCTACACAAGCTAATTTAGGTTTATTTTTTCTTGGTCCTGTTATAACTTTAATATTTTCATTATTAGGTTATTTAGTTGTACCCTATGGGCCTGGTTTATCCTTAAGTGATTTCAATTTAGGTATACTTTATATGTTAGCTGTTTCTTCTCTATCGACGTATGGTATATTACTAGCAGGTTGAAGTGCTAACAGTAAGTATGCTTTTTTAGGTTCACTTAGAAGTACCGCACAATTAATTAGCTATGAATTAATATTAAGTTCAGCTATATTACTTGTTGTTATGTTAACAGGTAGTCTAAATCTTACTGTTAATATTGAAGCTCAAAGAGCTATATGATTTATAATACCTCTATTTCCTGTTTTTATAATATTCTTCATAGGATCTATAGCGGAAACTAACAGAGCACCCTTTGATTTAGCCGAAGCAGAATCAGAACTTGTTAGTGGATTTATGACAGAACACGCTGCTGTTGTATTCGTATTCTTTTTCTTAGCTGAATATGGTAGTATTGTTTTAATTTGTATATTAACTAGTATATTATTCTTAGGTGGTTATCTTTATGATTATTTACCTTTGTTTACATTAATGCAATATATAAATTTTGAATATTATATAAATAATTTACATAATGAAAGCTTATTCTCTGGTCCTTTAATAGAAGGATTATTATATGGTTTAACTTTAGGTGTAAAATCATGTACTATGATTTTTATTTTCATATGAGCTAGAGCCTCATTTCCTAGAATACGATTTGATCAATTAATGTCTTTTTGTTGAACTATATTGTTACCTATTGTTATTGCCTTTGTTATACTTGTACCCTGTATACTATATAGCTTTGAAATAATACCCAGTAATATTTCTTTATTGTAAAAAAATTTCATTAACTTTATGTTTTAATTAAATTAATAAAATCAATAAAAACTTTTAATAGGTATAATATATTTAAAATTTTATTTTAGCGCGGTTTACCTTATAGTTATATATGGTATTAGTAAAGATTAAATTTAATATTTAATCCTGAGGGAAATTTGTGTTTTTTTTTTTTTATAAATTATGTTACTTACACTTTTATTATTAATTCCTATACTGGGTGTATTTACTATATCCACAGGTATGTCTTACGAATTGTCTTTTTTAAACATTAATCGTATTAAAACAATAGCCTTAAGTACTTCTATCGTAAACCTTATAGTATCATTAATTATATTTATACTGTTTGACTTCAGTAGTAACCAGTTCCAGTTTGTACAAGAATATCATGAAATTAGTTCTTTTGATTTTTATTTAGGCTTAGATGGTTTGTCTATATATTTTGTTCTGTTGACAACTATTATCACACCAATTGCATTATTAAGTAATTGGAATTCTATAAATGAAAATGTGAGATCATTTGTAATAATAATTTTATTGTTAGAATCATTATTGTTAGCTGTATTTTTAGTATTAGATATATTATTATTTTATATTTTTTTCGAAAGTATATTACCACCGTTATTTATACTAATAGGTTTATTTGGATCAAGTAATAAAGTAAGGGCTAGTTTTTATCTATTTTTATACACTTTATTTGGTTCATTATTCTTATTATTATCTATATTAGCTATGTCTTCTATAATGGGTACAACAGATTTTGATGCTTTATACAAAACTAATTTTAATTATTCAACACAATTATTTTTATTTTATGGTATATTTATAGCATTCGCTGTAAAAACACCTACGATATTCTTAAATACTTGATTATTAAAAGCTCATGTAGAGTCACCCCTAAGTGGTAGTATAATATTAGCTGCTATTGTGCTTAAGCTAAGTTTATATGGTATTTTCAGATTAATATTACCTTTATTACCTAAAGCTTCTTTAGATTATACATATATTATATATCTTATCGGTGTTATTACTATTATATATGCTAGTTTTAGTACTTTAAGAACAATAGATATCAAAGAACTTATAGCTTATAGTTCTGTATCACACGCAGCTGTTTACCTTATCGGTGTATTTAGTAATACTATACAAGGTATAGAAGGTGGTATAGCTTTAGGTTTAGCACACGGTTTTGTTTCTAGTGGTTTATTTATTTGTGCTGGAGGTGTATTATATGATAGATCTGGAACTAGGTTAATTAGTTTCTACAGAGGTATTGCTCAGATAATGCCATTATTTTCTATCTTATTCTTCATTTTATCTTTAGGTAATTGTGGAGTTCCTCTTACTTTAAATTTTGTAGGTGAATTTATGTCTCTTTATGGTGTATTTGAAAGATTACCTTTACTAGGTGTATTTGCTAGTTCATCTATAGTGTTTTCTGCTGCATATACTATATATATGTTTAACAGAATAGCTTTTGGAGGATCTTTCAGTAAATTTTTCGAAGCTAACATAAGTGATGTTAATAAACGTGAATTTTTTATATTACTTACATTAGTGATATTTACAGTTGTATTGGGTGTATATCCTGCTCCAATTTTAGACGGTTTACATTACTCCGTTTCATCTTTAATATACAATAGTTAAATCTGAAGATTATATAAAAAAATCTTTAACATTAATGTTAAATAAAAACTATAAGTAGCTGTAAAAACCCACATAATATGCTAGGTTTATATTTTTCAAATATAGATATTTATTACTATTAAAATAATATAAACTATAAAGGGATTAGCTTAATGGTAGAGCAACCGTTTTACACACGGTAGGCTAGGTGTTCAAGTCACCTATTCCTTAATCTTTTATATATAGTAATATATGTAAAGGAAAATTTACATGTGTCAGAATAATCTTTATATTTAATTATATAATAATGTAAAAATAGATAACTATAACATTGAAAAATATAAAAAATATAATATGCCACAATTAGTTCCATTCTATTTTATAAATCAGGTAACATTTGCTTTTATATTACTTGTAATTATGATATACGTATTTTCTAAATTTATATTACCAAGATTTGTACGATTATTTATTACTAGAATATTTATAAGTAAATTATAATATTTATTATAATTTCTCTCTTTTCTGTTATGTTAAACGTCATATTTAACCCTTATAGGTTTATAAACAAATATAACGTTTAACATATAGATTCAAAGTACCTCGTAATTAAAAATTTAAGCATATATAAAAAGGTTATAATATAGGTTTAAAGTTATTCGCAATTAAAGTTTTAGTCTATAAAAAGGATTAAGTTAGAATATATCAATAAAAATAAAAAAGTAAACTAGCAAATGTCTAATTTAGCTTATACAACAATCACAAGTCCCTTAGATCAGTTTGAAATTAGGAACTTATTAAGTTTAGATGCCCCTATATTCGGTAATTTACATATATCATTAACTAATATAGGATTATATTTAACAATAGGTGCTTTCTTTGTATTAACATTGAATGTTTTAGCTACTAATTATAATAAAGTTGTAAGTAATAGTTGATCAATAAGTCAAGAAACCATTTATGCCACTATACATAGTATAGTAACAAACCAAATAAACCCTACTAAAGGACAAATATATTTCCCTTTTATCTATACTTTATTTATATTTATATTAGTAAATAATTTAATTGGTATGGTACCCTACAGTTTTGCCTCAACAAGTCATTTCATATTTACTTTTGCTCTTAGTTTTACTGTAGTGTTAGGTGCAACTATATTAGGTTTCCAAAAACACGGTTTAGAATTTTTTTCTTTATTAGTGCCTGCAGGTTGTCCTTTAGCATTATTACCTCTATTAGTATTAATAGAGTTTATATCATACTTATCTAGAAATGTTTCTTTAGGTCTTAGATTGGGTGCCAACATATTAAGTGGTCATATGTTATTAAACATTTTAGCAGGATTTACATATAACATTATGACTTCTGGATTTATTTTCTTCTTTTTAGGTTTAATACCTTTAGCATTTATAATAGCCTTTTCAGGTTTAGAATTAGGTATTGCCTTTATACAAGCTCAAGTATTTGTAGTTTTAACTAGTAGTTATATTAAAGATGCTTTAGATTTACATTAATCTATAGTAAATATATAAATTTTTTTTATACCTTTTACTGTGCTAAACTGTATAAATAATAAAGTATGTTTTTGTGATACTAATAGTACAAGTGCTATATTTAGTATAGTATAGGAAAGTCCGGTGCTTATTGAATGTCAACACCTAAAAATGAGTGTTGGGTAAAAACTTGAGTGTTAAATAGAAAATATTTAATATCTTTCTATAGTTCAAAAAACTATAGGTAAATGTATGTAAAACAAATAATAAAAAACAACGATATAAAATAACAACAATAAAAAAAAAATCAACATATCAAAAAAAAATATATACAGTAAAAGAATATTAATGAGAACGCAAGCTTGACATTAGGCCTTATTATAGACTAATAACTATAACAGGATCCGGCTTAAAATTATCCAAAAACAAAAAAAATATCTTAATAAAAAAAAAATTTTTTTTTATTAATTAAGTTAAGATGTATTAGTAATGGTATAGTAATGTACTTCTTAAATTAGTAAAAGTTTATATTTTCTATACCTATAAATTGAGTTTGATGATGGCTCTGAATGAACGCTGTCCAAGTGCTTGACACATGCTAATCGAACGTCTAATCTAATTAATGATTTTTTATCATCTATTTCATTAGAAGTGGTGTACAGGTGAGTATATAACATTTTGGCTGCCTTAAAGTAAGGTTTATAAATACCTTATAATCGCAATGAAAGGAACTAAACTTCCGCTTTAAGAGGACAATAAGTGTTTCGGATAGGTAGTAGTTAAAGTAATGGTTTAACTAGCTTAAAATTCCGTAGTCGAGGCTGAGAGGTCGATCGATCACATTGGGTCTGAAAAAACCCCAATACGTATAGTACAGCAGTGGGGAATCTTGGTCAATAGCCTAACGGCTGAACCAGCAACTTGGGGGAATGAATAGCTTCCGCTAGTTATTTTGGCTGTTTAATTAATTATATACAAAACTTCTGATTTTGTATATAAAAGATTATTCATTTTGATCTTTTTTTGCTGCCGTTGTGGGATCAATTAATTTACCACTCACCGCAAGGCGCGAGGAAGTAATACTTCAGTGGACAAAGTAATATCGATTTTATCGAATAAAGTTCTAGATAGGATACTGATTATGACAATTTCCTGTCTATATGTCTTGACCAAATTACGTGCCAGCAGTCGCGGTAATACGTAGAAGACTAGTGTTATTCATCTTTAGTAGGTTTAAAGGGTACCTAGACGGTATAATTAGTCTTTAATAGGAAACGGTTATACTAGAGTTATATATGAGAAGGTGAGTATTTGTGGAGTAGAGTTGAAATTTTTTAATACCATGAGGACTGGTAAAGGCGAAAGCAACCTTTTATCTAATAACTGACGTTGAGGGACGAAGGCTTGGGTCGCGAACAGGATTAGATACCCTAGTAGTCCAAGCAGATAATGATGAATGCCATAGGTTAGATAAAATTATTTAGTCTATAAATGAAAGTGTAAGCATTTCACCTCAAGAGTAATGTGGCAACGCAGGAACTGAAATCATTAGACCGTTTCTGAAACCAGTAGTGAAGTATGTTATTTAATTCGTAGTTACGCGAAAAACCTTACCACAACTTGAATATTATATTAAGGAAGTCTTATATTATAATAAGAAATATAGAATATATTACAAGCGTTGCACGGCTGTCTTCAGTTAATGTCGTGAGATATTGGTTAATTCCATTAAATTAACGGAAACCCTTGCTTTATTTGCGATTTAATCTAAATAAAGCAGTTCACCATCATATCGGATATGATAACAGGGACCAAGACAAGTCATCATGGCCTTAATGTTGTGGGCGATAGACGTGCCACATATTCCTATACAAAATGATGCGATAATGTGAATTGGAGCTAATCTAATAAAGTAGGATATAACAAGGATTGTAGTCTGAAATTCGACTGCATGAATAAGGAATTACTAGTAATCGTGAATCACCACGTCACGGTGAATTTTTTCTCAGATAGGTACTAACTACTCGTCAGGCGCCGAAAGAAGTGTGTGCAATAAGTTTGGTCTTCCATTTATTTTTACTCTAGTAAATTAGTTCTAGTTATTTTTATGGGAGATTTTCGTATGCGTGACTTTGATTGGTGTTAAGTCGAAATACGGTTCGTGTAGTGGAAATTGCACGGGATTGATTAATGTTAACAATGCATATATTTTATATATACTGTATAATATATACTTATAAACCAGCTCCTTTGGGTTATAAGTACTTATATTATACTAAGGAAGGTTCCGTTTGTTGGTATGACGGGTTGAGCTGTAAACTCAATAGCAATAAGCTGTCGAAGGTTCGAGTCCTTTTCTTCCTAATTATCTTAGGCCTTTATAGCTCAATGGTAGAGCGGAATACTGTTAATATTCCGATAGATGTTCAATTCATCTTAGGGGCTAGGCACTAAGAATACGTATGGCGTGTTGACTTAATGGTAAAGTTTTGTGTTTCGGCCACAAGTATATAAGTTCAAGTCTTATACACGTCTATATTCTTATTTAACTACTCTTTCCTCTTTCGTTAAAAATATTTTTAATAATGGTAGTTAAATTACTTTAATTAAACTTTAATTAAATATAGAGGTTTTTTTATTCCTTTTTTTATTCATGAATAGTCTATATATTTTAAATGAAACTTTCACTAATGGTTATAGATCAGAAATATTAGATATTATATCTATAGCAGCTATATTATGTGGAATATTAGTTATTATTAGTAAAAATCCTATTGTTTCTGTATTATTTTTAATAGGTTTATTTTTAAGTATAGCTAGTTACCTAATGGTATTAGGTTTAAATTTTATTGGTCTTTCTTACTTATTAGTATACGTCGGAGCAGTGTCAATTTTATTTTTATTTATTTTAATGTTAATTAATGTTAGAATAAGTGAACTATTAAGTAATACTAGTAATAGCATACCTTTAGCTATTTTTATTACTATAGTTTTCAACTATCTTTTATATCAAATATTGCCTTATAGTGTTGCTACTTTTAATAGTTATACTGTTTATTTAAACAATACTATAAATGATATTTGATCTCATAATTATAGTGATAGTTTAAATAAATTCTTTAAATTAAATGGTACTGAATTAGACAACGGTGAAATTTCATTTGTTACTAGTAAAATATGAGATGGTAATTTAGCCGAAACTAGCCATATCTCTA
Source organism: Cadophora gregata (assembly GCF_030347475.1). Lineage (NCBI taxonomy): Eukaryota > Fungi > Ascomycota > Leotiomycetes > Helotiales > Ploettnerulaceae > Cadophora > Cadophora gregata. The sequence goes on from NW_026695965.1 coordinate 14,462, forward strand.
GTATAGGAAATATTATGTACACTAGTTATAGTATATGATTAATATTAACTTCTATTATACTATTGTTAGCAATGGTTGGTGCTATTGTTATTACAATAAAACAAAAAAATTAATCATAAATCATTTAAGGATTTAATAACTAACTAAATTGTTAGTTTTATTCTTACCTAAATATTTTTATTATATTTAATATATACTATTAGTATAATTTAAAGTATAATAAGGGTTAGTCTTCTAATTGGTAAGAAACTTTTTTGTCAAGAAAGCAAATGTCGGTTCGAACCCGACCTAGCCCGTAAAGATAATATAAACTATAAAGGGATTAGCTTAATGGTAGAGCAACCGTTTTACACACGGTAGGCTAGGTGTTCAAGTCACCTATTCCTTAATCCTTAATATATAGTAATATATATTACGCCAAAATTATATACCTCTGGTATGCATATATTAATATATCTCTCTTTTTTAATCAAAAAAAGTTTTATATATATTAAAACACATAATTATTTATAATAATAAATGTAAATGACTAATTTGACAAGAAGTAATTTCCAAGCTCATCCTTTTCATTTAGTATCACCGTCACCTTGACCTTTATATACTTGTATTGCATTATTAACATTAACAACTAGTGGTGTATTAACAATGCACGGTTTTAATAATGCAGAAACATTTTTATCTTTAGCTTTTGTAACACTTATTTCATCTATGTCATTATGATGAAGAGACGTTATAAGTGAAGGTACATATTTAGGTAACCATACATTAGCTGTACAAAGAGGGTTAAACATGGGTGTGGCTTTATTTATAGTTTCAGAAGCATTATTTTTCTTAGCTATTTTTTGAGCCTTTTTTCATAGTGCCTTATCACCTACTGTAGAATTAGGAGCTCAATGACCTCCTATGGGTATAGAAGCAATTAATCCATTTGAATTACCTTTACTTAACACTGTTATATTATTATCTTCTGGTGTTACAGTGACATATGCTCATCATTCTTTGATACAAGGTAATAGAAGTGGAGCTTTATATGGTTTAGTTGCTACTGTTATATTAGCAGTTATATTCACAGGTTTCCAAGGTGTAGAGTATACTGTTTCTTCTTTCACTATAAGTGATGGTGCTTTTGGGTCATGTTTTTATTTTGGTACTGGTTTTCATGGGCTTCATGTTATGATAGGTACAGCTTTTATTGCTGTCGGTTTGTGACGTGTTTTAGCATACCACTCAACAGAAAATCATCATTTAGGTCTTGAGTCTAGTATTTTATATTGACATTTTGTGGATGTGGTATGGCTATTCCTTTTTATTTCAATTTACTACTGGGGTTCGTAGATATATTATCTTACCTATTCTGTATTAATTAGCCTCTTTGTTCCATCTAGTTCTTCTAAGTAATAAAGATAATGTTTTTATTATATGTTTATTAGAAGCTTATGTTATATTAGATTTATAGATAAATAATATAAATTATTTTCTTTATATGTCTAAGCTATATTATAGTGTATATTGTACTAGATTTTGTACCTACGGTATCTTATTTTAAGCCTTAAGGCTTAAAATACCCTAAATTTAGATTTAAAAATCTAAAGAGATCTTAGTTTAACGGTAAAACACTAGTCTTTTAATCTTCGTTATATGGGTTCGAATCCCATAGGTCTTATATGTTTACAGATAAAAAATATGATTATTGTTTTGACAAAACTGGTAACAATAAATATACAAAAAAAAATAAACGGCCATAGGTTAATGGTAGACCTTTCGTCTTCCAAACGATTTGTGTCGATTCGAATTCGGCTGGCCGTATACTATAATTATAATTCAGCATATTAATATTATGCTGTATATGAAAGTTCTAATAGTTTTTATATTTTTTTTCCTGATTTGATGGGTTAATTAAAAATAAAAATAGGAAAAGTTGCTATGGGTAAAGCGAGATATTTGCTAAATATTGTGTTATGCACCTGGATGTTCGAATCATCTCTTTTCCGGTATTTTTATTAAGATGTTATTAATATGTAACAATAACATCTCTACTAATTATAAGAGCATAGTTTAATGGTAAAATTTGAAGCTTCAAACTTCACTTTCTCAGTTCAAATCTGAGTGCTCTTGCTTAGTGATATATAAATTTTATTTATATTATCCATTTTGCGTATTTTAACAATATATTTACAAATTACATTCATATATTAAATCAAGGTTCCTTAGCTTAATTGGTAAAGCGTATTCTTGATAAGGATGTGTTTAGAGTTCAAGTCTCTGAGGAATCATGAATATTACTTAATATTATTTAATAATATTAGATAATAGGCAATAAAAGAGAATTGACTGAGTGGTTTAAAGTGATAAGCTTGAAACTTATTTGATTTAATAGATCACATCCGTTCAAATCGGATATTCTCTGGAATTCTTCTTTTAAAGATAAATAAAACGGATTAGAGCCAGGTTGGTTAGGCGCCTCATTTGGGTTGAGGATCTGTTATGTTCGAATCATAATAATCCGAATACAATATCTTAATGAATGTAGGTTAATAAGGTTGTATTAGTAATGTGTAAGATATCTATAAGTAATTTCTATGCATTTATGCATAGGAAAGTATATAAAGAGACTATTAGGGATACCTAGCTATATATTAAAGAGAGTAAAGAAATTTAAAATGTGTATTGCGTGAAGAAATTGTAATATTAGTTGTTCTTTAATCCGGTGAAATATCTGGTAGTAAAATACACATGAACTCTTAGAGAAATTCAATAATAAACGAAGTGAATTGAAATATCTTAGTAACTTCAGGAAAAGAAATCAAACGAGATTCTATAATTAGTGTGAATGAAAGTAGAAGAGCCTTCAAATATAGGTCATAGACTAGAAGAATAATTCGAAGATATGGTAGATATATAATAAGTAAAATGGGCAAAACCTGTTTGAATGTAAAGGGGAACCTTCCTCTAAGGCTAAATATAATATATAAGCGATAGCGTAAAAGTACTATGAAGGAACGGTTTGAAATAGTAGTCTTATAAGCAGCTCGAGTAAAGTTTAAATAAAAAGTAAGAGCGTACCTTTTGCATAATGGGTCAGCGAGTTAATATTAGATGCGAGCAATAA
>NW_026695966.1:0-17408 GCF_030347475.1 Cadophora gregata
TATTAAAAAATTAGCCACAAAGATATAAAAAGCTATTTTACTTAAAGGTCTAAATTGTATACCTCTAGATCTACTTAGATCAGTATATGGCATAGCTAATATAACTAATATAGCACTAAGCATAGCTATAACACCCAATAATTTGTTAGGTATAGATCTTAATATAGCATAGAAAGGTAATAAATATCATTCAGGAACTATGGCAGGTGGAGTTTGCATAGGATTAGCTACAACGTAATTTTCACTATCACCTAACACGTTAGGCATAAAGAATACGAATAAACTTAAAACAAAGATAAATAAAAATATAGTAATTAAATCTTTGAATAAGAAGTATGGAGCAAAAGGTAATCTATCGTAATTTCCTGAAACACCTAAAGGATTACCTGACCCTGCACTATCATGTAAGGCTATTAAGTGCATTAAAACTAATGCAGCTAATATAAATGGTAATACAAAATGTAAAGCAAAAAATCTGTTTAAAGTTGCATTGTTAACAGAACAATTGTGTTGGTAACCCCATAATCAGTTAAAAAACTTTTACTGAAAACTCTCGTTACACTCAATGAATCTCTTCATTGTTCGGACTATATCATAATCTCAATTTAGTATTTATCAGGTATGTTTATTTTATCAGCGTATCTAGGTATAGCACGAAGCTGTTTAATTCAAAGTAAATACTGGAGATTTTTATTACCTAACAGTTTTACAGGTGCTTTGTTTAAAAATTTAATAACATTTTCTATAGATCTCACACTTGTAACTTTCAATTTAAAGTTATTAGTTTTGTCTTTATATACATTAGGTGTTAATGATAAATATTGACGAATAGCTAAAATAACTACTTCACCATTAGTTTGAGATATATCAAAACTAGCTACAAAATAGTTAACGGGTTTAGTTAATTTATATACACTGAAACAACCTTCAGCTTCGATAAATCCGACTAACCAGGCGGAGAAATAAGGTGCATTAAGTATAGATTCGATACAGTTGTAAGGTGTACTAGGACGTGTATATGGAGGTATATCCTCATATAATATAATATTAGATAAAATAATGTTTCTTAACCTTAAATAATCATGTTGTTTATTGGTAAAAAGAGGATATCTGTCAAAAATAGGCAATACAATATTTATTAGGTGATCTTTTTTTCTTATCCTAAAGTACACCTTACTATTACCGTTTGTTACTCTAAATCCCACAGTACCCACACCCAACAAATCTTTAATTTTATATATTAATTGCACATCTTTTATACTCAACTCTATACCCAATTCACATTGAAAATATTTACCCTTTTTTGACACAGTGAAAAACCCATCACCTTCGAATAAACCTACCAAATACGCATATATAAGATTTTCTGCATTTAGTCTCTGAGAAGCTTTGAAAGTTGAAAACTTTCTAACCCCGGCTGATTGTCCCCTTGACTTAGGCTTTTTCACGTATACGTTAACATATACGTATCCTAATACTAATATTGGGGATATTCCAGCATTAAGCAAAATTTGCTGAACAACATTACTGTTGTTAGGCTCTTCAATTAATAATTGACTTAAGCCACCTCAAATAAACTCGACAATATCTTGTCCTATTCAAGGTATAGCACTCATAAGATTAGTTATAACTGTTGCACCTCATAAAGACATTTGTCCGTAAGGTAAAACATACTAATATACTCAATATAAACTGTAAGCTATTTATATAGAGCCAGATTAACTTTGAATTTGTTTAACCTGTTAGTTTCTTAAACTAAATATTCCGACTGTGCATTAAGCATCATTACAGACACCCATTAGTGACCCAGTCTGTCGCGATTATTAAGATAACCGACGATCTCTAGTCTAATAATATATTATTTTTATAATTAGCTTTACACTATAAAACTATATTAAATGCTCTTTGATCGTTTTCACTAATATTGCCAAAGAAACGTATTTCTTCAATATCCCTGTCGGGTTATTCCACTTTAAATTTTATTTTTCTCTTAAGATTACATAAAATTTGATACTCATGGGACTATGGACTAAATTAAAGAATAATTGAATCAACAACTATTCAATTAAAAATAATTAAACAACTAACAACGTAAGTGAACAACATTACTTAGGTAAAAACTTAACAATTCAACGTCTCCTTAATATACTTTTTGGGGTATTCATAGCTCTTCAAACAGTTTTTACACTACATCTTAGTGATTCAGCTCCAACAGTAATACTAGGATATTCACCATATAAAGTCTTATCTAAATTATAAACTATTATAGGTTTGGATTTTTTACGCATATTATTTAAAGACTCTTCTGAATAGGTAGGTTTAATTCTAGTTAAAGCAGCTTTTCTTAAGTTATCTTTATGTTGTTCACTTAAAGGATTATTTCTGTTTAAATTACCTATTCATAAACGCCGTTCTGGGCTGTAATTTTCTGACATTTTTATTCTAGTCATTTCAGAATGCTTGTAGCCAAAAGTATTACCAGCCTCAGTAACTATATTATAATCAGGTAACAAAGATTTTAAATAATAGTCTTCCATATCTAATAATTGTTTATTATTCTCTTTATTAACTTCTTCAGTAAATACTTCTAATATAATAAAAGCAAAGTTATCTATTTTATACTTTTTTACTGCGGCTTTGACTATTTTACTACCTTGAAAATTAAATAAATGTCTACGGAATCTACTATTGAACTTACCAGTTGAAGCAGAACCAACATAACAACTTAAATTAAATTTATTTAAAATTAAATATACACCCGCAAGGTTTCGAGTATCATTTAATACTTTACTTTGGACAGTTTTATCACTTAATTTTTCATAAACATAAACAGGTTCAAGATTATTTTTTTTCAAAAACTCAATAACATCTTTAGAGTACTCCGTACTGTTATTAGGTTCTTTAGGCTCTAAGTTTAAATATTTAGTAGAAGTAGAAAAGCATCTTACACTCCCCTTATTAGAAAAGAGAGTATTATGGGTTCTATTTGGATGTGACAAATTCTTTTTTTCACTTGAATTGTTGTTGTTGTTGTTGTTTAATTTAGACCATTTTGGGCTATGTAAAAAACCCAGGAAGGCTGTAACGATCATTAATATAAATATAAATGTACCTATAGTTCATACTAATGTTCTAGGTGCTCTGTATGATCCATAATATAAACCTTTACCTATGTGTAGATACACAAGGAAAAAGAAAGCAGATGCTGTATTACTATGTAAGTAACGTATTAATCATCCGTGATTTACATCACGCATAATATGTTCTATAGAATTGAACGCTTCTAATATACTAGGGTTGTAATGCATAGCTAATGTTACACCTGTAACTATTTGTATAGCTAAACAAAAGGCTAATAAAGAACCAAAATTTCATAAATAACTTAGATTAGATGGTTGTGGTGAATCAATTATATAGGAATTAACCAATTTTAATAAAGGATGACTTTTAAAAATTCTCACTTTTTAGTTAATGTAAAGTTTATTATTTTATCTAGAAGTTAAAAAGGGTTATTAATATTTTATATTAGGTGTTTATATTTACTAGTATAATATTCTAGTAGTTAAAGTTAACTATATTATTTATATATCATATATTATAATATATTATAATATATTATATTTGGGTTTGGGGCCCAAACCAATTACTAATTATTATTAGTGACCATAGGAGGTTAACGACCTATGGTCATTGAGCTCCTAATTTCACAGTAGGTAATAAAATAAAACTAAGGTGGGAAATAGGCTTAGGGTAAAATCCTGATAATACACGGCAGGTAGATTATATAAAGCATACCTCGCCACAAGCACAGGGATAACCAGAACATTGTTTGTTACACAACGTGTTTACATCATAGGCTAGATATGGCGGCTTATGAAAGGTGGTATGAGGACTAATCTATTTAAAATCAAGTAGATCCCATCTTATACAAGGTTTAAACATGTCAACCCGGTATTTACCCCTGTTAAATCTAGATCACATCCATATTCAAGGATGATCATGAGAAACCTGATACATAAAAACACATCAGTTTGTCGGTGTGTGTAATACTTAGGTTATTATTGGATACAACTTCATCCTTCGCCACACGAGATCACTGCTGCCTAAACTGTGACAAGGTAACAAGCTACCTTGTCAGGCTAAAATGTGGCTAAGCCACACGCCACCAAGGCTACCTAATCCAATATTAGATAGTGCTTTATTATTGGGATGTTATTTGTGGCTATATACATTTAACCGAATCAAGTATTTACACCTGTCAGCCTAGAATAGCCTTAAAAAAAGGCGCAGTACATTATGACTCACATGTCAAGGGGCTATGTAACCTTGTCACTTCTGCATAATGCATAATTACCTTATTTATCACCACACATGCAAGCTGCGCCACTTTCATACGTAATTTATATAAGACATATCAGCCTAGACTTATACATTACGGGCGCCACGCCTCCTACTGATACTAATAATATTCAATAATTAATAATACATTATTGTACTATGACGTAGAATATTACGCGAGTTAACTACCAAGTTATGCGACACTACCCCTTTAAATACCCTTAACGACCTAAAACGCCAAGTCTTGTGTCGTCATTTAACCCTGCAAAAAAAGAAGTTAGCCGTTGTTTCCTTTAAATGTGACTCATTTATCCATGTAACGCCACTCAGTTTTTTAAATTTAAACTATAACCAAATACTCTGGGAAATTTACGGCCTTTGCTTTGAAATCAAATACAAACATCACATGTCAATTTGCAGAAGTACAAGTATATAAGGATCAGCAATCTACCTCCTTACTCTCTTTTAATTCAACCTCAACCCAGCTACAATCACAAACACAAGCAGAATCTCCAACTTTCGCACTCTAAGCTTCACCACTTTCAACTCAAGACATATACATCAAACTCTACCTCTCAAATACCATTTACCTCAGCATTACCATTACCTTCATCAACTACACCATCCTCAATTGAATCTTACCCCTCATCTTACTTTTACACCGACCTAACAACCATGAATGTCACTGTCTCAACAACACGTAGAATTATTTCGGCTCTCCTACCTCTACCTATTATCACCGATCGCCTTATAATTCGATCATACCGTTCCACAGATCTCGAGGCATACCATATACTCCTGACAGACCAAGGAGCTATGGAGGAAAATAACATCTCTCCAAATAAAAACTACACTGAGTCCTTACTCGAGGGGATGCTACCACCATACGGTTCTGATATAATTTTGGGTATCTTCCTAAAAAAATCAGACGGCTACGAGGGCGACTTAATCGGAGATGGAGGTATGGACAATTTACGTACAGGAGGAGAATGGCCAAGCTTGAATTACCGTTTAAAGACGGAACACTGGCATAAAGGTTACGCCACGGAATTCGCAAGAGCTTTTATGGTATTTTGGTCTAACTTACCTCGTGAGCCTATAACCCTCCAAGTACGCTCTAAGTCTGTAGATGACCAGCTAGATAGACTTCACGTAACGGAACGGGTCTATGCTTCAGTCAGGATGAAAAATGAAGCAAGTCAAAAAGTGTTGGAAAAGCTCGGGTTTGTATTATTTGATTTTGAATTGGGTGATAACGCCTTAAGCCATTGGCGTAAGATATTTTAGGTATAAAAAGGTATAAAATTATACGCATATATGAGGGGATAAGTTTTACTTGGGCTTAAATTGAATTTGTTTTTTCTAAATTTTTAACGTATAGCCCTTAAGTGACTTGAGGAATTATTTGGTTATATATTTTTATAATAGAAAAAAAAGTAGATTTTTTACATCATATAGTTTCATATTACAATCTCACCTCACTTATCACAAATAAAATTTAACCGTTTATCTTTTATTCATAATTACTAAGTTCTAGTTTTTATAATTGTACGGTTAAACTATACAACAAAAACCTATTACATGCCTAATTATTACTTATAACCATTATTAATTTAAAAGCTAGCCAAATAAATTATTTTTATATTTAATGTATTTAAATAAATATACAAATAATAAAGCACAAACATAAAAATATTAATATACATGCTTTTGGCCTAATTACATTTAGTTTAAATCTAATACTTAATTAACTATTTAATAATTTTAATGTTAGGGTATGGGTCATAACCATTATTATTTCTTATAATTAGTTAATACAGATATAAAGTTGGCTAAATCAGAACTAAAACCATTAGATAAATAAACTTTTAAAAATAAAAATAACGTAGCAATAACTAATGCTATGATATGACTTTTAGTAATCTTGTAATCATTAAATAGTATATTTAAACCTATAGCAAAACAACTTCATAAATAAAGAGATAGATAATTATATGAAATAAAGGCTTTTACAACATTAAAAATACTAAATACTTGATCTCAGTTATATCATGTTCTAATTTCTTGACCTATATTAAACCATAGTTTAGTATAAGCTACTATACATATTTTTAGGATAGCCAACTTAAAACTCTTTTTAGTAATAATTTTTTTTATTAAAGTAAATAAATTACTAAATATATTTGAATTTAAATTAGTATTATTACTAGTTTTTATATTACTAGTTGTATTTATAACACTAAATAATGATAATAATAATAATAAAAGTAAACTATTATCAGCTAAAGATAAATAAGGTATTAATATATAGAAAATAAAACCAATTAATATATATAAGGCATAACTTGTAATTACACCTGTATCTAAACTGGCAATATTTCTACTTAAACTTATTAAACCTTTTTCTAGTCCAAAAGGTCCTAATAATTCAACACTTCCTTTATCTATAACTTTAGTAGTTTGACCACCTAATTTAAGAATTATACCTGTAATGTATTTATTATAAAATAATTCAATCAAGAAACGTTGGTTAAAGAAACCAAATATGTTATAACCTAACCTAGAAAATTTAAAGCTTATAAGTATTTTAGGTAAGAATTCTGAAAGAATTATAGCTAAAACACTCAGAGATACAGTAAAAAATAAAGGTAATAATTTAAATAAAGTAGGTACGGCAAATTCAGTATCTAACATTATTTCATGTGTAGGATGAATAAATAAACTATTATCCGCAAAGAACCCTGAACCTAAACCTATAAATATATCTTTAGTGATATAACCAAAGAATATAGAAAATATAGCTAGTATAATAAGAGGTAAACACATAAAAATATCACCTTCATGTGCATGTTTGTTGTTAGCAACAGGTACATCATAAGATTCAGGAAAGGGAGTATAAGCAGATATACCAAATCGAGGTATGTCATGTGCTGACATTCTTCACTTTATAACAGTCTTAACATAAAGATGTTCAGAATAATTAACCAAAGGTCCATTAGGATTAGTTAAAAAAGTTAAATACAGAACTTTAACGGAATATAAAGTAGTAAACATAGCTCCGATAGTTGCTATGAAATATACAACTGTACCACTAAAATAGAATTGTCCATATGCAGATTCTAAAATAAAATCTTTACTATAGAATCCAGTCATAAAAGGGAAAGCAACTAAGCTAAGACTTGCAATTAACATTACAGAATAAGTTAAAGGTAAGAATGGTCTTAATCCACCATACTTCCTAAAATCTTGGTTATCTGCTACTGCGTGAATTACAGCACCTGCACCCAAGAATAATAGCCCTTTATAAAAGGCATGATTAACTAAATGAAATAAAGCTATGTTATATGAAGACAATCCAACAGCTATCACCATCATCCCTAATTGACTCATAGTGGAATAAGCGATAACTTTTTTTATATCTTGTTGGAATAGACCTATAAGACTACTAAAAACGGTAGTTATAGCTCCTAGTCATAAACATAAAATTAAAACAGTCGAGCTATACTCGATTAAAGGACTTGTACGCATTAGTAAGTAAACACCCGCAGTAACCATAGTAGCTGCGTGTATCAATGCACTAACCGGAGTAGGACCCTCCATGGCCATGGGCAATCAAACATGTAATCCAACTTGAGAACTTTTAGCCATAGCTCCAATTAATAAACATATACCAATAATTGTAACAATGTTTTCATTAACAAAAGGTGCTAAAGAAAATACTGTACTATAATCGATGTTACCAAACGATCACAGTATAGCAAACATACCTATTGTTAAAAAACAATCACCAACTCTGTTAGTTAAAAAAGCCGACATAGAACTTTGATTTGCAGCTATTCTAGTAAATCAAAAACTTACTAAAAGATATGAACAGATTCCTACACCTTCTCATCCAACAAACATTAACAAAAAGTTATTAGCTGTAACAAGTATAATCATCATAAAAGTGAATAAACTTAAATAACTAAAGAATCTTTGATTATGAGGGTCGTGGCTCATATACCCTATAGAATAAATATGTACTAAAGAACTAACGATTAAGACAGGTATTAACATAGATACTGTTAAACTATCAAAATGGAAACCTCATAGTACGTTAAGTGATTCACTATCTATTCATCTAAAAAGGTTTATTGAAACGGGTATGTTATTTAAACCTACTTCAAAAAAGGCAACTATTGCTAATAAAGTTGTTACAATTACACACGTACATGTAATTAATTGGGCTCCGCTAACACCGACTTTTCTACCAAAAAACCCGGAAACTATTGATCCTAATAAAGGTAAAGTAATTATAGCTAAATACATTATTTATATTCTATTGCAATGCTACCTCTTAATCTATAAAATGCAACTAGAATACCTAAACCAATGGCTGATTCTGCACCCGCGATAGCTATTATATAAATAGCGTATGTTTGGCCTAATATATCATCAAAGCTAAGTGAACTTACCAATATTAAGAACGTAATAGCTAATAACATTATTTCTATAGAAATAAGCATTAATATTATATTTTTTCTATTTAAAACGAAACCTAAAATTCCGATTAAAAAAAGTATTAAGGATAAATTCATTGTATATTTTTTTTTATCTAATTATATTAAAATAGATTTTATTATCTATAACTTACGCTTTCTCTTGTATATTTATTATATCTAGATTACCTATTTCCCTTCTTACCGAAAATAAAAAAAAGAAACACAACCTCCCTCACTATACACGAGTATATAGCTACCACACTAGATTATAATATATATACAGAAATTAAATGCATATTATATCCAAACCACTTTCAATAATACTTTTGTAGTGTAGCTATATCTTTAGCATTAGAAAACAAAAATGAACGTACTGTTAACAAAGAAACCTAAGAGATTAGCTACTTAAGGTTTTTTAATATTCCAATCAAACATTTGGAATATACGGTGTTTTCCTTATCTACTATTTAGCTAAGGTAGAAATTATAGCCAAAGTATATAATATTTTATACCCTTTACGTAAAGTTTATTATAAAATTTCCTTTTATTACCTAGTGCTTTATTAAAAAAATAAACCAGAATTAGTTTGAGGATTAGCTTGGAAATAACTCAATTAAAGTTTATTAATAACTATGAGCTTAAAGTTTATTTGAGAAAAATTTACATAAAAGAATAGAATATAACTAACATTCCGATAAAAAAAAAGTATTAAGGATAAATTCATTGTATATATTTTTTTTTATATTAAATTAGATTATATTGAATTAGATTATATTATTTCTTAATAAAAATTTATAATTTAAAGATCCAATATAATCTAGAAAGAATAAAAGAATCGAACTTTTATAACATTATAAAGATAATGTAGCTGCTTACCATTAAGCTAATTCTTTTTATGTATTTAAAATATCTATGATATCTTATTTTCATAAGCAGACTTTTGAGCCTCTACTGCTTCTCGCTTACGCGAGGATGTAACAAACGTTTGCATCTCACCCTTATAAATACTATCGATGCCTTGTTTTAGCTCTATTTTCTATTAAGAGTCGGGGTCCAACTTAGGTCACTTAAAGGTACGCTCGCACTTTATATTTAGTTTGAGCTGCTTATAAAACTATTATCTTTACAAATTGTTAAAGTATTAACCTTTTTAACACAAATTATATATTTACTTTATTTTAAGTATACATAGTCTCTTTATATATTTTTTTATGCATAAATGCATAAAAATTCGCCATAGCTATATTACACATTACATCACTAATATCTTTGAAAATATAAGCATATATAAAAACCATTAAATTGTAGTCATATATGTTATATGATTACTTAAGCATTAAAAAATTAAAGTTTTTAAACTATAAGTTATAGGTTTAAACTCTTTAAATTTATATAAAGCATATATATACTTTATTACCCGTAATTGAAAAAAAATTTTTTTATATACTTTATATAAAGCATATTATACCTTAAAATAACTAAAACAAGATTACAATCTATCTAAAAAACTCCTAAAATTTTATGTAGGTCTAACATCTTTGAAACGATGGCCCATCTCTCACGGTTTTTTATATTCTACTGGTTTCAATTCACCATTATAGGTGTTTATTTCCACACCATAAAAAGAACGAAAATCTGGATGTATACTATTTATTTTTCTAGTTAAGTATCTAATTTCATCTATTGTAAGATTAGCATTGTAAGTTCCAGTAGGCACATGTATTTGGCGTATTATACCTTTATTACCATGGCCATTTAATGCCCTTCACTTAACTTTACTTTTAATTTCATTAAAATAATGATCTACGTTGTTACCGCCTCCAGTTGGATTTAATATTGACTTTAAAGACATATCCCCGTTATCTCGATTTAACATTGACTCTATAGGCATACCCCCGTTATTTGACCCTTGATTTTCAGCAAAATTAACCATATATTCAGAATAAAAATCGAGTCAAAAATCAAATGAGAGTATTTATGTATATGTATTAAAATTTTGTTCAATATATAACATTAAATCTATATTATTGTTGTTCAAGCCAGCTAAGAAATTTTTCTATTCCCACTGACTCTATAACTATAGGCATAGAACTGTGTAATATACCACATATTTCTGAACACTGTCCATAAAAAGTTCCTTCTCTATTAATAAGAACTGAAACTTGGTTTAATCTACCAGGGTAAGCATCACATTTAATACCTAAAGACGGAGAAGCAAAAGAATGAATAACATCTGCCGCAGTTACAATAAATCTAACGTGTGTTAATTCCGGAAGGATAACTCTGTTATCTACTTCAAGCATTCTTAAAGCTCCATCTTCTAAATCAGACTCTGGTACTAAATATGAATCAAATTCTATGAATTCATCATCTGCATTTAGAAAATCAGGATATTGATAACTTCAGTATCATTGGTGTCCCTCTGCTAGTACAGACATCGCAGGATCGCTAACTTCATCCATTAAATATAATAACTTAAATGAAGGGAAAGCTATTAATATTAATATTAAGGCAGGAGTAATTGTTCATATTAATTCTATTAGTGTACCGTGGTTCAAATATTTATGAGATATAGGTGATTTTGTACTACTATAATTTCTTACAATAGATATCATTATTCAACCTACACCAAATAAAATTATAACTAAATAGAACATAATATTATCATGTAATTCAACTAATCCTTCCATTTGAGGAGTAGCACTATCCTGAAAATAAAGACCTCAAGGCTTTGGTGTATCACAACTATTAACGATACTTGAAAATAAGTAATCAATCATATAAAATTCCTTTTCGTTTTTTCTAATATAAACAATTTATAAATTAGAAACCATTAAACAGCTTATACTAATATATATTTTAAATAATAAACAAAAATATATTAATTAGTATATAATTATGTAGTATAAATCTATACTGCCTATAATAAGAACCTTTATGTACTATATACATTTTTTTAATAATAAGTAAATAAAAGATGTAGCATATAATTTTATTTTACATATTGTAACTTAACAACGCTAGTTTTTATACTAGCATTATTACTTTAAATATTACTATTAATATACAACGACTAAAGTATTATAAAGATAATATAGGATAAATCACACATAAAGAATTTAAATAAATGTTATTTAAAAAGGCGTTTACTTAGTCCTTTTTGCTACTAGAACCTTCTCCATTACCTGAAGATGATTCCTTAGACTCTTGTTCTAATGACATTGCTATGGCTCTTGCTAATTGTTGACTCTCACTAGATTCCGTACTATTTCTAGGAGAATTTTCTGCATTAGCTGACTTTAGATCTTGTAATGAATTTAACTTAGCCCTTTCTATTTGATAATGAAACGAATCCTCATAACTACGCTTAGATCCGGCTTGCACCGCTGGCTTTTCCGGATCATAACCTAACTTTTTAGATATATCGTGATAATTATGATCAATCACAGTTAATTGGGAGGATAATTCTTTTTGAATCGTATAAAAGGTTTTTTTTAAAACATGTAAAAAATGGTGCTCCTTATGTGAATCCTTTAACATTTCATCGATCTCCTCCATTTCTTTTCCATAAATACCATTCTCCATGTAAAACTTTTTACGATTAGTTGCTTCAAGTAAAATCCGATCTAGTTTATCACTAGCATCGTTTATTTCTTTTGTACTAGGCATATCTTGATTAAGTGATGGAGGTAACTCAGGATCATAAAAATACTTATTATTAGATTTACCTTTATCTAATTTTTGACCTGAGCTAGAACTTTCCCCGGGCGAATCATGATAACCCCTATCAGTAGATTTACCTTTATCTAATTTTTTACCAGAGTTAGATCCTTCATCATCTGAATTTTTACCAGAGTTAGATCCTTCATCACCTGAATTTTTAAATAATGCTGTTGGTCGTGTATTAGTCACGGGTAACCCATCACTACCTAATTTAAGCGTATATTTATCAAATAAAAAATCTAAGCATATTTTACCTTTTATACCTAAGTACTCGCAGAATCAATTGATGAAACCATTATTAGCAGTTCACATCAATAAACCATATGCTAAACAAGAAAAAAATTCAAAATTTTTTGTAAGTAAATCTATATTTATGTAATATATAAACATAGTAAATAGACTTACAATAGAAATAAACAAAAAAACTTTAGCTAAAGGGTATTTAGCCAAAATTCTAAATATAGAGTTATTAAAGGTAGATATATGACTTATTGTACTTATTTTAAAAATACTTAAAGTAAGCATTTGTCTACTATCAATTTTAAGAGCATTTTTACCTAGTTCAAAAGCAAAACCTAATGTTAAGGCTAAAAAGAAGATCAACATTATAGTTAAACCATATATGCCATTTGTATATGCACTTACTACGTAAGGATAAACTAAAAGAATCTCTAGATCAAACAATAAAAATAACAATGCGAATATAAAGAAAGAAATACTGAACTGTGTCCTGTTTTGACCCAGGAACGAGTGGAAACCACACTCAAACGCACTATCTTTTTCCTGGTAAGGATTATGTGGAGCAAATATCAAATTAACGGCCAATAAAATAATGGCCAATAAAGGTATAAAAACAAAAAAAAAAGTTGTACTTGTCATTTATTGGTTAAATAATATCAATGCTAATATATTAGCTAAACTTAATCATTCATGAGGTACGAATATAAATAAAAGTATTATTAAAGTTAATACAGATATAGTAATAGTTAAATAACTAGATAATATAATACTATTTGTTTTAAACGTTATTTTTTCAATTAAGTTATTATTTTGTATTATGTTACCGTGTAAAGTCAAATTGGCGATTTCTGGATTAATTGTATGCTCAGGAGCATCAAAGAATATTTGTTTAATGATGTTTAAGTAGTAAACACCACTAATAACACTAGTTAATATAGCAACTAGTGCAAGGAAAATGTAACCACTGTCTAATGCAGCACTCAGTACCATTTGTTTTGCAAAGAATCCTATAAGAGGAGGTATTCCTGCAAAAGAAAAAATAGTAATAGTTAAACTTAAAGCTAATAAAGGATTTATTTCAAAATATCCCTTAAGTTGACTTATTAATTGTACTGGAGAATTGTTTTTATCATCTAGTTGTTTGTATTCATTGCTTTCGTTTACGTAATAATAAAGAGAAAACCCTATACTAATTAATATAATAAAAGCATTTAAATTACTAATAGAATACTGCATAAGGTAAAATATAAAGGCTTGTATAGACTCTACACTGTTAATACTTAGTGCAAGCAAAATAAACCCTACATGTGATATAGTACTGTAAGCGAACAATCTTTTAATTCTAAATTGAGTTAAACCTACTACTGTACCAACAATTAATGAAAGTAAAGAACTTACAAGTAAGCTAGAAGTCCAACTAAAACTAAAATTAAATAAAGAATTGCTTGTATAATGCACTAATTCTAATAAAAATACAAAAATAGAAATTTTTGCAACAATAGCTACAAATGTAGTCACTATAGTAGGTATAGCATCATATACACCAGGAGATCAGAAGTGAAAAGGTGCAGCACTCACCTTAAATAAGAAACCTACGCTAAGTATAAGCAATGAAAAGTTAATATAATAACTTTTATATCAATATAAAATATTATTACCACCCTCATTGGCCAAATCACTTAAACTAGTTATAACATATATACCATCAAGATTAGTAGTACCTGAATTTGCATATAATAAACTAGTACCTAGTAAAATAAAACAAGAACTTAAACCACCTAATAAGAAATAAGTTAAACCACCTGAAGTAGCTAATTCAGAATTTCGGTATAATGTACTAAGTAAATATAAACCGTAACTTTGTAACTCAATAGATAGAAATATAGAAACTAAATCACTTGTAGATACTAAAAATATTGCACCACTAACTATAAATAATAATATTAAAGGGTACTCGATTATTTTAAACTGTTCCCCCATCTTATTTACAATTTTAGTTCTGTAATATAATAAATTATAAAAAAGCATTTTATTTAGAGAAGAATATGAAGTTGTTCACACCCTTCTAGGATAAAATGCTGTAAGTTGAAGTATTAGTCCACTGATTAAACATATAAACATATGAAAAATATGGGTAATACTAGTTGCATGAAATAATCCTCCATACAAACCTATACCTCTGTCTAAAGATGTAAAATATAAACTCGTGAAAGATAATAATGATGAATAAAGAAGAATTATAATAGACACTCTACTATATAATATAGACTTATCTCGTCTTAAGGTAACCGCATTCGATAATAATAATTGTAATATTGATAATATAATCATTAAATAAATAAAAGAGTCTAACTTTTATATATTTATTTTTAGCGTAATAATAAAAAAATATCTCACTTTTAATTATATATCTAAACTTTTTTTATGCTATGTACAATCTATATAAAGCTTCAATCATTTAATTAAATTTTACGCTTTTTATTGTATATGTTAAACACATTAAAAATATAATATATACAATAAAAATAAGACAAAAATGTAGTATTAAAAATAGCCGGAGGAGAAATTTGAATTCTCATTCTTAATGCATGAAATTAATGTTCTAACCAATTAAACTACCCTGGCTGTTATTATACTTTAGATTATAAAGGGTGAATACCCTGATTTGAACAGGGAACACACTGTGCCACATACAGTCGCTCTACCTATTGAACTATATCCACCTTTAAATCATAATATTTATATAACTTTAAACATATAATACTAAAAAGTAATTATGTTGGAGTGATTCGAACACTCAATGGTAAATACCAAAAATTTATGACTTACCGATTAGTCCACAACATATTTTTAAATATATTAATATATAGATAAATAATAAACTAATAACATTGCATAAGGTAGATCCGACTTGAACGGATAAGATATAAAAATAATCAAATAGGCCTAAGCTATTCATGTCTACCAGTTCCATCACTACCTTTAAATTGCTCGAGATAAGATTTGAACTTACAACCTAAACATCTTCAGAGTTCCGCTCTACCAGGTTGAGCTTCTCGAGCTATATATACAGCTTGTAAAGCTATATACACTACATATTTAAGTGTTATATCTATTATGATACATGAAGTATAATTTATATTTAAATTAGCTTACGTGTCTAATTCTATATGATTATCTAACATAACTATAACCAAATAAAAATATTTTTTTTTTTAGTAAAATCCTAGCATCTTAATAATTAAATGAACTAAGATTTATTAAAAAAAATATTAACTATGGTTAATATAGCTTATAACGCCATATATATAAATATAAGCAGATTGCCATTATATTTTTTGTTAACCACCCTCTCTGAAAAAGATACCTATACCTTAAGTGGAGACATCAGGACTCGATCCTGAAATAACGATATGCAAAATCGCAGTTTTACCAATTAAACTATGTCCCCTTTTTATATAATAATATATAGATTTATAATATTATTTTTATGTACTATCTTTTGCACTTTTATTATTTTATGTTGGTAAGCACTTTATAGTAATATAAATATATATGTAACCTTTTATATATGAAGCTGACATAGCGTTTATATAATATAAACAAAAATTTGTTTATGACTTTAAACCATATAACGTATCCAAAAGAGGACTTGAACCTCTACGATATTATATCAACGAAGCTTAAGTTCGTCC
Source organism: Cadophora gregata (assembly GCF_030347475.1). Lineage (NCBI taxonomy): Eukaryota > Fungi > Ascomycota > Leotiomycetes > Helotiales > Ploettnerulaceae > Cadophora > Cadophora gregata. The sequence continues at coordinate 16,478 of NW_026695966.1, forward strand.
TGTCTACCAATTCCAGCACTCGGACGTATATTTTTATTTGATAAATCTAAGGCCAGAGTGAGTTGAACACTCATCTCAGCTGTCATGAGCAGCTTGCTTTACCAATTAAGCTATGACCTTCTTATATATGCGGACAAAGGATTTGCACCAATATAGACTGGACATGAGCCAATTATGTTACTATTACATCAATCCGCATTATAAAAAATATAAGTTTATATTAATATACAATTTATAGCCTCAGAGGGGGTTGAACCCTCGCATGTAATGACGAAAACATTATGTCTTAACCACTTGACTATAAGGCCTATTATGTATAAAATAAGTCCAGTGCAAGTATCGCACTTGCTTCAGCTGGTTACAAAACAGCTACATTACTTTTATGCTAACCGGACTGAAGTTAATGTAGTTGTATTTATTATAATTATTATTCTTATATACATAAAAATATGTGTGATATCGGGTAAAATTAGTTAAATATTAAATTAGTACTTTATACCTAAAAACATTTAAATTCTTTCAGCTAAAGCCTATTAATAGCAATAATATTCTTTAATTTAAGGAAGCTAAAATAAAGGGTTTTATTGCATAATAAAAAAGATTTTTTATTATTTACTATTTCGTAGTATTCCACTACGTATATTTAAGAATATCTTAAAGTAAATTTCGCGCCTAAATGCTTTCAGCACTTACTTTTAACTAACTTAGCGTTCCTGCCGTGCCTATGCTATAGATTTACTTAAGTGTAAGTAACACCCCATTGTGCCTATCATCTCTTTAGTTTATTTAGGTTTTTCTTCATTTATTTAATATTGGGCACATAAACAACAGGTAAACCAGAGGTTAATATACCCAGCTCCTTTCGTACGAGGGGGATATCCTTATTTTATTCTAATTTCCTCTAGAAGATAGAAACCATACTGTCTCACGA
>NW_026695967.1:5000-7500 GCF_030347475.1 Cadophora gregata
GATACTTGACACTTTATACCTCAAGGGGGGGGTAAACTCCACATTAGCAGCCCCTGATAGAGCAGTCAATGGCACCATCGGATTCAGCGTAAAAAATGGCTCTAGAAACCATACGGGAGGTCCTGATCGGCCCTGGTTTGGGGGAGTTGGGTGAGGTGGAGTGGCTACGGGTCACACTTGGGTTACCCTCCAAAGGCCTTGGCGTTCCGAGTTTTGTTGCACGTCGCAGTTCAGGGCATTCCTTCAGGGCCAGCTACAGGGCCTCCGACGCTGTAGGAGAGGTGCCAAGGGACTTCTAGGGTATGTCTACAGTGTACGAGAGCCTGTAAGAGTAGCCTGGAGCCTCTCCCACCAATTCCACACTCGACCTACCCTGAGGGAATCACGTGGGCAGATCTGGTTTTGTTGCACGTCGCACCTCAGGGCACTCCTTCAGGGCCGGCTACAGGGCCTCCGACGCTGTAGGGGAGGTGCCAAGGGACTTCTAGGTGTCCCTACAGTGTGTAGAAGCCTGTCGGAGCAGCCTGGAGCCTCCCCCAGCGATCTCGCCGTCGCTGGTCACGTGGGCAAATCTGGTTTTGTTGCACGTCGCACTTCAGGGCACTCCTACAGGGTAGGCTACAGCGTCCTCAGCCCTGTAGGGTCACTGCCAAGGGACTTCTAGGGTGTCCCTACAGTGTGTACAAGCCTGTAGCAGTGCCCTGAAGCCTCTCCCACCAATTCCACACTCGACCTACCCTGAGGGAATCACGTGGGCAGATCTGGTTTTGTTGCACGTCGCACCTCAGGGCACTCCTTCAGGGTCGGCTACAGGGCCTCCGACGCTGTAGGGGAGGTGCCAAGGGACTTCTAGGTGTCCTTACAGTGTGTAGAAGCCTGTAGCGGTGCCCTGAAGCCTCTCCCACCAGTCTCACATCTGAGCTACCCTGTGAATCCCGGAACCCCGAAGACGTCCTCCTGGAATAACCAGAGATCCGACCAGCTTGCAAAGTAGGTCGTTAGAAGGCCCATCCTGACGTGAATTACACTGTAGGCTCAGGTATAGGAGGTTGTTAGTAGACCAGACCGCTACCTCGTCGTCGGCGCAAAATGATCTGAAATTTCCACCAAGTCCCCCTCCCTCACATCCGGCCTACCCTAGGACTCCCCAGCGCACTTCCTCAGGGCTGACACGCCACCCACCGAGCCTATACACGGCAAGGAAGGGATATGTCACCACCGACCTGCCCTGGAAATCCCTTTCTCACAATCGAGCTACCCTGAGATCACCCCTCACAACCCACCTACCCTGAGAATCCTACAAGCTTATCTTTCAGCGCGTACACCCTGTAGCTACAGCGCCTCACATCTCACCTACCCTGTGATCACCCCTCACATCTCACCTACCCTGAGATCGCCTCGCCTCACATTCGAGTTACCCTCGGAATCTTACAGGCTACCTTACAGCGTGTTAGCCCTATAATTACAGCGCCTCACATCTCACCTACCCTGCAAATACCCTCATCACAACTCGCCTACCCTGAGAGTCCCGCACCTTGGGACTTCCAGACTCCTCTCACACCTCGCCTACCCTGCATCTTCTTAGACTTCCAGGGCATCAGAGCCCAGAGAAGCACCTTAAAAGAGGGACAAGGAGAGAAAAAGGAGAGAAAGAGGGGAAAAAGGGAAAAAATTCCTACAAGGCAGAAAAATTCCCCGACCCAGGGACATTTCACAACCGGCCTACCCTTTAACACGTTATAGGCTCACCCTAAGGCTCTCCCCTGACCTTCTGCCTTAGCAGGGGCGGTCTAACCCCAAACCCTCCGACTAGTATCACCCCTCACGAGGTCTCCGCTAGTCGGAGAGTGCCCCCAGCTCCCACGCACCGAGGTAGAACACCTCGGTTCTGATCCAGGGCAGACAGCCCAGGACCTTGACCCTGATCTTACACACGGACTGAAGATCAGGGTAGTTCACAGCCCACTAAGCCTCGAGAGTCCCCGATTACCCACTTACAGCTGCTCTAGCTGGGCCTCTAAGATACCTATTCGTCCTTGCTCACGTACAACCTTTAAGGTTACCCACCTATCGACTTTCTTAGTCGCATCTGCCCCTCAATGTACCGCAATTATAGGGCCTGCATCCCCAGAACTCCCTCAAGCCACGCCCTTATACACCTTATAACACTTGTAATAGTACCTGCTATCACCCCTGAAAGTCTTACCCTGTCACTGTAGACTTCTTTTCTAAGGTACCCAGCTCTGTTGATACCTTCCCTTATATACCCACCGACTTCCTCTGGCCTTGAAAATCGTGTGCAAATGCCTTTGTGCAGAAACATGTTTTCCGATAAATTCTTTGTGTGCAAAAAGATTTAGACCCCCCCCCCCCCCCCCTCACCAAAATTTTTCGGGCAAATCCGCAACACCATACTGATGGTAAGGATCGCTTCTAGGTAAGAAGACAGCTTGATGGTAGCGAGTAGAGTGTTACAGTACTGGTAAAGATACCCTAAAGA
>NW_026695968.1:0-17285 GCF_030347475.1 Cadophora gregata
TTTTACCCAACACTCATTTTTAGGTGTTGACATTCAATAAGCACCGGACTTTCCTATACTATACTAAATATAGCACTTGTACTATTAGTATCACAAAAACATACTTTATTATTTATACAGTTTAGCACAGTAAAAGGTATAAAAAAAATTTATATATTTACTATAGATTAATGTAAATCTAAAGCATCTTTAATATAACTACTAGTTAAAACTACAAATACTTGAGCTTGTATAAAGGCAATACCTAATTCTAAACCTGAAAAGGCTATTATAAATGCTAAAGGTATTAAACCTAAAAAGAAGAAAATAAATCCAGAAGTCATAATGTTATATGTAAATCCTGCTAAAATGTTTAATAACATATGACCACTTAATATGTTGGCACCCAATCTAAGACCTAAAGAAACATTTCTAGATAAGTATGATATAAACTCTATTAATACTAATAGAGGTAATAATGCTAAAGGACAACCTGCAGGCACTAATAAAGAAAAAAATTCTAAACCGTGTTTTTGGAAACCTAATATAGTTGCACCTAACACTACAGTAAAACTAAGAGCAAAAGTAAATATGAAATGACTTGTTGAGGCAAAACTGTAGGGTACCATACCAATTAAATTATTTACTAATATAAATATAAATAAAGTATAGATAAAAGGGAAATATATTTGTCCTTTAGTAGGGTTTATTTGGTTTGTTACTATACTATGTATAGTGGCATAAATGGTTTCTTGACTTATTGATCAACTATTACTTACAACTTTATTATAATTAGTAGCTAAAACATTCAATGTTAATACAAAGAAAGCACCTATTGTTAAATATAATCCTATATTAGTTAATGATATATGTAAATTACCGAATATAGGGGCATCTAAACTTAATAAGTTCCTAATTTCAAACTGATCTAAGGGACTTGTGATTGTTGTATAAGCTAAATTAGACATTTGCTAGTTTACTTTTTTATTTTTATTGATATATTCTAACTTAATCCTTTTTATAGACTAAAACTTTAATTGCGAATAACTTTAAACCTATATTATAACCTTTTTATATATGCTTAAATTTTTAATTACGAGGTACTTTGAATCTATATGTTAAACGTTATATTTGTTTATAAACCTATAAGGGTTAAATATGACGTTTAACATAACAGAAAAGAGAGAAATTATAATAAATATTATAATTTACTTATAAATATTCTAGTAATAAATAATCGTACAAATCTTGGTAATATAAATTTAGAAAATACGTATATCATAATTACAAGTAATATAAAAGCAAATGTTACCTGATTTATAAAATAGAATGGAACTAATTGTGGCATATTATATTTTTTATATTTTTCAATGTTATAGTTATCTATTTTTACATTATTATATAATTAAATATAAAGATTATTCTGACACATGTAAATTTTCCTTTACATATATTACTATATATAAAAGATTAAGGAATAGGTGACTTGAACACCTAGCCTACCGTGTGTAAAACGGTTGCTCTACCATTAAGCTAATCCCTTTATAGTTTATATTATTTTAATAGTAATAAATATCTATATTTGAAAAATATAAACCTAGCATATTATGTGGGTTTTTACAGCTACTTATAGTTTTTATTTAACATTAATGTTAAAGATTTTTTTATATAATCTTCAGATTTAACTATTGTATATTAAAGATGAAACGGAGTAATGTAAACCGTCTAAAATTGGAGCAGGATATACACCCAATACAACTGTAAATATCACTAATGTAAGTAATATAAAAAATTCACGTTTATTAACATCACTTATGTTAGCTTCGAAAAATTTACTGAAAGATCCTCCAAAAGCTATTCTGTTAAACATATATATAGTATATGCAGCAGAAAACACTATAGATGAACTAGCAAATACACCTAGTAAAGGTAATCTTTCAAATACACCATAAAGAGACATAAATTCACCTACAAAATTTAAAGTAAGAGGAACTCCACAATTACCTAAAGATAAAATGAAGAATAAGATAGAAAATAATGGCATTATCTGAGCAATACCTCTGTAGAAACTAATTAACCTAGTTCCAGATCTATCATATAATACACCTCCAGCACAAATAAATAAACCACTAGAAACAAAACCGTGTGCTAAACCTAAAGCTATACCACCTTCTATACCTTGTATAGTATTACTAAATACACCGATAAGGTAAACAGCTGCGTGTGATACAGAACTATAAGCTATAAGTTCTTTGATATCTATTGTTCTTAAAGTACTAAAACTAGCATATATAATAGTAATAACACCGATAAGATATATAATATATGTATAATCTAAAGAAGCTTTAGGTAATAAAGGTAATATTAATCTGAAAATACCATATAAACTTAGCTTAAGCACAATAGCAGCTAATATTATACTACCACTTAGGGGTGACTCTACATGAGCTTTTAATAATCAAGTATTTAAGAATATCGTAGGTGTTTTTACAGCGAATGCTATAAATATACCATAAAATAAAAATAATTGTGTTGAATAATTAAAATTAGTTTTGTATAAAGCATCAAAATCTGTTGTACCCATTATAGAAGACATAGCTAATATAGATAATAATAAGAATAATGAACCAAATAAAGTGTATAAAAATAGATAAAAACTAGCCCTTACTTTATTACTTGATCCAAATAAACCTATTAGTATAAATAACGGTGGTAATATACTTTCGAAAAAAATATAAAATAATAATATATCTAATACTAAAAATACAGCTAACAATAATGATTCTAACAATAAAATTATTATTACAAATGATCTCACATTTTCATTTATAGAATTCCAATTACTTAATAATGCAATTGGTGTGATAATAGTTGTCAACAGAACAAAATATATAGACAAACCATCTAAGCCTAAATAAAAATCAAAAGAACTAATTTCATGATATTCTTGTACAAACTGGAACTGGTTACTACTGAAGTCAAACAGTATAAATATAATTAATGATACTATAAGGTTTACGATAGAAGTACTTAAGGCTATTGTTTTAATACGATTAATGTTTAAAAAAGACAATTCGTAAGACATACCTGTGGATATAGTAAATACACCCAGTATAGGAATTAATAATAAAAGTGTAAGTAACATAATTTATAAAAAAAAAAAAACACAAATTTCCCTCAGGATTAAATATTAAATTTAATCTTTACTAATACCATATATAACTATAAGGTAAACCGCGCTAAAATAAAATTTTAAATATATTATACCTATTAAAAGTTTTTATTGATTTTATTAATTTAATTAAAACATAAAGTTAATGAAATTTTTTTACAATAAAGAAATATTACTGGGTATTATTTCAAAGCTATATAGTATACAGGGTACAAGTATAACAAAGGCAATAACAATAGGTAACAATATAGTTCAACAAAAAGACATTAATTGATCAAATCGTATTCTAGGAAATGAGGCTCTAGCTCATATGAAAATAAAAATCATAGTACATGATTTTACACCTAAAGTTAAACCATATAATAATCCTTCTATTAAAGGACCAGAGAATAAGCTTTCATTATGTAAATTATTTATATAATATTCAAAATTTATATATTGCATTAATGTAAACAAAGGTAAATAATCATAAAGATAACCACCTAAGAATAATATACTAGTTAATATACAAATTAAAACAATACTACCATATTCAGCTAAGAAAAAGAATACGAATACAACAGCAGCGTGTTCTGTCATAAATCCACTAACAAGTTCTGATTCTGCTTCGGCTAAATCAAAGGGTGCTCTGTTAGTTTCCGCTATAGATCCTATGAAGAATATTATAAAAACAGGAAATAGAGGTATTATAAATCATATAGCTCTTTGAGCTTCAATATTAACAGTAAGATTTAGACTACCTGTTAACATAACAACAAGTAATATAGCTGAACTTAATATTAATTCATAGCTAATTAATTGTGCGGTACTTCTAAGTGAACCTAAAAAAGCATACTTACTGTTAGCACTTCAACCTGCTAGTAATATACCATACGTCGATAGAGAAGAAACAGCTAACATATAAAGTATACCTAAATTGAAATCACTTAAGGATAAACCAGGCCCATAGGGTACAACTAAATAACCTAATAATGAAAATATTAAAGTTATAACAGGACCAAGAAAAAATAAACCTAAATTAGCTTGTGTAGGTGAAACATACTCTTTTAGTAGCAGTTTTAAGGCATCAGCAAATGCTTGTAATAAACCATAGTACCCTACTATATTAGGACCTAATCTTCTTTGCATACTAGCCATAGTTTTTCTTTCGGCTACGGTTACATAAGCTACAGTTAATAAGACAGGCACAGTTACTAGTAATACTTCTAGAACGGAAATTAAAGTTGGTATATATAACATTGATTAATCATTTTTTTTTCTTTTTTATATTTAATCTATATAAAATAATTAATAAATTATTTTATTAGATTAAACCATAAGGTTAAAAATAAATTTTTCACTAAGTATAAAGAATATTTATATTAATAAATATATTTATACTTTACTACAATTTATCTATTATTATTTAATATTTTATGTATAACTATTCTTATCTAAGACTTGAACTTAGATCAAGATATTAGAAGTATCCTGCTCTACCATTGAGCTAATAAGAGATAAAATAATTTATATATATAAATATAGTAAATAATCTAAGTAAATATTTTACGCATATGTAAGCTAAAACACATGTAAATGTAAAAATATGAATTTAAAGCAGGTTTAAATAAGTATTATAAGGGATATGGAGGAATCAAACCCCATATTTAAGATCTGCAATCAAAACGTAGAACCATCTACTGCATATCCCTGATGTATAAATTATATATAAGTTGCTATCCTTAACTATGTATATAAGATATACACCAACAAACCTAAATTTTTGTACAAACTAACCAAGATAAATATTTAAAGTTATTTATAAAACATCAAACTAATTATTATTATTATTATTATTCATTTGAGCTTCTAGAAATTGTATTCTAGAATTAAGCAGAGTAGCTTTGGCTTCTGACCTTACTTTATCTCTGTTGAAACGTTCTAGGTCACTCTCTATTTGATTCTTTAGATTAAATTCGTACTCCGTCGTAGGTATTGTAGGTATTTTTATATAAACACTTTGTGCGTAAGCCATTTTTCTGTCTAAAATTCGTATAAACTTTAAATATAAATTTTTATGTTCTACGGCTGTTTTTAGATCCATTCTCTTAAATTGGTTAAGTATATGTGAATTATAATCAATATGTTTACATATTTCATCCTGTATAGGTACTTCACCACCAGGAACGTTAAACCCAGGCGGAACAATAGTTTTATTAGGTGTGTATACAGAAATAGGAAATACCATAGATCCTATATCACTTCTAAAGATTCCAGAACTTCCACCCCTATTTCTATCGTAATTGGGATGTAATTCTCTATCTACACCTTTACCTTTATCAGGCTTTAGACCTGAACCCGAATCTGAGTCAACTTCCATAGCATTGTATAACTTAGGTTTAATAACTTCGACAGAAGATCTCTCACCTAAATCCATAGTATCCATGCCAAATAAAAACTGTTTTAAGTTGAAATTAATACCTTTTATACCTAAATATTCCGACAATAAACCTATTATACCTGTGTTAAAGGTTCAACCTAATAATCCTATAGCTATATTGTTGAAAAAATCACAATATTCTATATGAAAACTACCCGAAATTAAATATTTAATCGCCGCTATAAATGTAACAGTTAAAATAGCTCCACAAAATTTTGCTAATGTAAAAGTTGCCGTTGTATTTTGTACCATTAGATATAATTTTGTTTTCATCTTTTTTTAAGTGTAATGGTCTAATAATGTATTTTTTACTATTTTCGAAATTACATTACTCAACCATTACTAATACAACTTAATTTTACTATTTTCGAATGTACATTACTCGACCATTACTAATAAGGTTTCGTTTTGCTACCTCATAAAAATTGTAATAAGCAACTTTATAATAAAATTCTTATCTAAGACTTGAACTTAGATCAAGATATTAGGAATATCCTGCTTTACCATTAAGCTAATAAGAGTTTATGTTATATTTAATAACATGAATATAATATACGAATTCATATAAATTGTATAATATAATATTATTATGATTGCACTTAAGCAACATATAATAATAAAAAAGCCATCATTAAAGCGAATAAACCAGTGGCTTCTGCAAATGCAAAACCTAATATAGCGTAAGAAAACAATTGACCTCTTAAAGAAGGATTTCTAGCAACACCTAATATTAATGCACCGAAAACTACACCAATACCTACACCGGCACCTATAAGGCCTGTGGTTGCTAAACCTGTTCCAATAATTTTTGCTGCTTGTATCACCTTTTATGTTTTTTTTTTATAGAGAAAATATCTATAAGTTTAAGTTGCTTGTTAAAAATATAATATAAAATTTGAAGCATATATAGTTTCTATTATATCCATGTTAATAGAATTTAATTTAAATATCTTAAATAAAAATTTTTGTTATAATAGTTTTTTGTTTTGCTTCGTAAAAAGCAAACGATGCCCTAAAATATAGGAATACGAAGGGATCGAACCTCTGGTTTAAGATCTAAGATCAAAAGGTAAAACCATTTACCGCATATACCTATTGTATATATTATATAGACTAATACGGAATTAATCAACATAATATATACATCCAGAAACATTAGACTTTATAAGCTAATCTAAAAATAATAGCGAATAAAATTAAATAAAACAAACAATAAAATTTTGTATAGGTTAGATCTGGGTGGTTAAATAAAAGATGTCTTTATACGCACATGTTTAATAATTAAAAACTAGAATTATATCATTATTTATACTAAGATTTAAAATTATCCATGTAGTAATCACGCTAATAATATAACCAAAAAGACTCATTAAATTTCATCTTGTAAAAGCATAATACACCATAATCAAAGGGGTTCCCTCTAGCATTATTTAATTATTACTTTTATTAATAATCAAAGTATTTTGTTAAAATAAAAACTTTATAAACCTATACCACTATTTACTATCATTGTTAATTTGTTCGAAAACAATATTAACAACAGCTGAGATAACATTTACGATATGATCTACATCCTTTTTCCTTATTATATATGAAGGAGCAATAATAATATGGTCTCCACGTACACCATCGACAGTACCTGTACCAGGATAAACTGTCATGTTGAATTTGGATGATATTGCCAAATCTAATATTTTGTTCGCAATGTTAAATCTACGTTCGAAAGGCTCTTTGGTTTTTTTATCTTTAACAAATTCTAGACCCCAGAAAAGACCCCGACCCCTAATGTCTCCTACATTAGGATGGTCAGCCAGCGCAGCTTTTAATCGGCTTTCTAAATAAGCACCCTGTTTATTAATATTGTCCAGTAAATTTTTTTCCTTGATGATTCGTAAAACCTCAAGAGCAGCTGCAGCTTGTATAGGCATACCTTGGTATGTTTGTCCATGTATAAACTGTCCACTACCCTTAATTAGCACCTTGATAATTTTTTCATTTACCATTAAAGCAGCTATCGGTTGATACCCTGCACCAAGTCCTTTACCCATCGTTTGAATGTCAGGTACAATACCCTCTGCTTGCCATGCATGCAGAGTGCCAGTACGACCCATTCCACACATAACTTCATCAAGTATAAAAAGAGCCCCATGTTTATGACAAACTTCTCGCATTGCTTCAAGATAACCTGGAACATAGGGTACACACCCTAGAGCGGCACCCACTATTGGCTCGGCTATGAATCCGATGACAGTATGCGGACCTAACTCTATAAATTTTGCCTCTAGTTCCTCAGCTTTTCTCACTACGAAAGCTGCATCAGATTCACCTTTTAACCGCTGTCTATAAGGATTACACGAAGAAATATGGTGAACATTTCTCATAAGTAATGGTATGTAAGGTGCTCTACGATCAACATGTCCTGATATACCCAAAGCTCCAATAGTATTACCGTGGTATGAACCCCTACGAGCTATGAAATTGAAACGGCTAGTTTTATTGTCTTGATCATAAAAGTATTGGCGAGCCAGCTTGATAGCAGCCTCCATTGCCTCAGAACCTGATCCAGTCAAATAGACTTTGCTCATTTTTCCACCAGTACTCTTGATAAGTTCGTAGCACAAAGCTTCGACAACTCCACTAGATCAAAACGTAGAAGCCAGATAGGGTACTCCTGTTTTTATTTGTTTAGTTATTGCAAGAATGACTTTATGATTATTGTAACCTAGACAAGAAACAGCCGCACCCGAACTTGCGTCAAAGATCTTACGACCTTTATGTGTAAAAAGAAAATTGCCTTTACCACCTATAATAACAGGATACGCTTTTACAAGATGACGACCTAAATAAAAGAGCTTTCTTGCGTTGATTTAGGTGACAGAGAACTTTGTAAAGGTAAACTCACAAATGCGTGAGGTTTCGGTGGACTACTTAAGGCTCATTCTAAACTATTGTAACTTCTATTTAATAATGTTTGTAGACTATCACTATAGAATTGTGGAGTTAATCAAGGGTATCTGCTTGCGGCTTTACCTTCAACTAACTGAACATAAACTATATATAAGAATAATCATGTAGCGACAACACTAATGATACTTCCAAAACTACTGATTAAATTTCACCCTGCAAAAGCATCAGGGTAATCACTAATTCTTCTAGGCATTCCCTGTAATCCTAAGAAATGTTGAGGGAAGAATGTTACATTAACCCCTATGAAAAGTAATCAGAAATGTACTTTACCTAACATTCTATTATAATCTAAACCTAACATTTTAGGTATTCAGAAATATCATGCACTAAATAGAGCAAAAACAGCACCCATACTTAAAACGTAGTGGAAATGAGCAACAACGTAGTAAGTATCGTGGAATGCAATATCAAGAGAAGCGTTAGCTAAAACAACTCCACTTACGAATAATATATATTAACTTATAATCTTATATAACTAAAAATATAACCAAGATATATGCCACCTAAATTAGCATATTTTTTAATGGTAGCATGATTTATATTTAAATTTCTTTGAGCCTCAGTTACTCCATCAAACTTTGCTAAAAACTTTTTATCTTTATCATACACAAACACAGCTTTTTTAATGTGACTTTTATTACACATATCTAAAACTAGTGCCTTACAATCTTTACCTGTTCATTCCTCCAGCATAGGGTAATCATAAATATTATAAGGTAAATTAGTAAAATATCACTCTCCTCTGAATAAGGTTTGATTTTCTATATATGAAACAATTGTAGTATGGTTGCTTTTGATAAGTTTAGCTAAAGTTAAAACAGAAGGAAATATAACCAATAATTCTTTATGTGAATTATAAACATAAACAGGATAAGCACTTTGAGCCTCAGCCATTCTCACTTTGCTTTCCATAGAATGACTTTTATTATAAAAAGGATTATTTTCACCTGTTAAAGCTTTGGCTATTAACCCTTTAGTAGCTTCACTGTGTGTTCTATTTTTAGCTAATTGAGATAACAATACTTTAGTCTCTTCTGTATGTTTATAACCTAAAGAAGAATAACCTTGTTTTAAAACATTATAATAAGGTATTACAGACGTTATATAAGAAGTTTCTCTTATAGTTAAAACATTAGCTTCTGCATACTCTAATATATGTACAGAAAAGTTAGACTGATCATACTTAAGTAAGGCTTTTATAATAGGCATATTTCTATTTTGATTAGCCTTAAGAAAGGCTTTATTTAAATAATTTTTAAATCTAGCTGAGAGATTGATAGAACTTCCAACATAAGAATGTCCATTTATGTTATTTATCAGGCAATAAACACCAGACTTATCTTTCTGTTCTATCAGGATTTTTTTTCTGTCTTCTTTAAAGTTATTGTATACCTTTAAAGAGTTTAAATCTTCAATGCAATCTTGTTTTTTTGTTGAATAAGCACGTACAGTACTTATTTTATTATAAGTTAATATATTATTATTTCATGGACTATATCTTCTCATAAAAATATTATGAGGACCACGTTTAGTCTCTGAGGTACCTACTCAGATAATTTTACTTATCTTTTGGTTACCTGCTGATTGTTCAAAATTATACATTTTTACTATATATAGTAGCATAATTGTCAGAAGTTCCCAGCATATGGTGATCTTTAAAGGGAGAGCTAAGTGGATTATTAACCCTCCTATGGTGAACATGAATACGAAACCTAAAGCAAATAACATTGATGGTGTTAAATGTAAAGATCCTCCGTAACAAGTAGCTAACCAACTGAATATTTTAATACCGGTAGGTACAGCAATAATTAATGTAGCAGCTGTGAAATAAGCTCTAGTATCTACATCTAAACCTACAGTATACCGTCTACATATTAGTCCTATTAAAAAGAAAAAAGTCGTAATCTACTCCTATACCCTTTCGCCTGAAGGTTGAGTACCGATCTGTATCCCCTAATCAATAAGGAGCAACTACAGAATATCTTTTATTAAAAAGCTTTTTTTTTATTATGATATATAATTAGATTGTTCCTGCTCTACGTGTTAGGATAATTACTTCGGGTTTATATTTTTTTTTATAAGACAAAAACTTTTTAACTTTACAGACAGGCTAATGCAGTATCTTTAATTTAGGGTTACTTAAGTGTTATTTCGCCCTAAAGCCGGTTTCCCGGTGACTAGAGTACACCTTACAGTTAATAAACTCCTTATTTTACCTTAAAGAGTAAGGTTAATAGTATAAGTTGAAAACTAGTACTACGTATAATATTAACTTAAATTAAAAACTGGAGAACCATCTACTCGTTGCTCTTTTACAGACATATATATTCACTTTAATGCCTGATTTAGATCCGCGATCACCCATTTTTCTTTCGTCTATCCCTAATGATATTACCATACCCTGAGTCATTAATCAGGCCGGTCATATCGTTTCCAATACAACTTTGGTTACTAGAGCTTTAGGGCTTCCCCGGAGTTTGGCTCCTCTTACACACATTAATGAACGACCAATATTCATTTTTCTATGTGATGACTTCAAACAACAAAACCTAATACACCAATTGACATCATAGCATATACCCGTCTTCCGTCTTCAGCCTACATAACAATATGTATAAACTACAAAAGATTATAAAAACATACTTAATATTTCTTTAGCTATTTCATAGACTTCTTCACTTACTTCTTTATTAGCGTTAGATGTTTCTACAGTATTTATATCCGGAGAACTAACACTTTTTGCAGGAGAAATAATCTCTTTATTTAAAGGTTTAGGTAATTCAGATACATTACTTTCAAAATTTAAATTAGAAAATTCTTTGAACCGAGATTCTTTTAAATTTAAAAAAGTATCCCTTTCAATATTTCTTTTATCCAATTCTATTTTAAATAATTTAGCTTCTAGAGGATCTATAGTACCATTTGAAACTTTTATATTTAAACCTTTATTTATTAAGTCATATATAGTATTAAAAGTTTTAATCTTATTACTGAACGTTAAATTGGCTATTTTCAATGCCTTTTGATATTCTTCAAGTGTGGTTATGTTCAATTTATTAAACTTTTCCATTAATAGGAGCTCAAATTTTTCACTATTATCAAATATTTTAATTACTTCTTCAGACTTTTTATCATCTATATAATGTGAGTATTTATAATAAAATTTTTCTAATTTATCTGACTCTATTTTTTTTAAGTTATTAAATTTATTTTTATCCTCTAACATTTTTGCATACTTTTGTGATGAATTATTAAAAGAATCACCTTTTTCCAGCAATTTATCTAGTTCTTTTCTAAATAATTTTTTGTCCATGCTATTTCATTTTATATCTAATTTTGCTTAACCTTTAATCTAGGATTAAGTCTATTTCATTAATATAATTTATATTAATTATTAATTTGTTAAATTATTTTTAAATTACAAATTTAAAACAACCTAACTTTAAAATATTATAAAGAAAGAGAAAATTGTTGGATTCTTATTAAGGTATTATGGTATTATTTAACCAAACAAACCTTATAGTCGTTGAACGTTTTTACTATTTGAAGTAAAATTCGCTTCAAGTTAACTTATTTTAAGTCTTTCTTGAAATTAACCCAATTAATATAATATTTACTATAAATATCATAAATATTATGGGACAATAACTTGTTTATCCCTAGCGTAGCTTTTTCAATTATCCAAGATTTTGTTCTTTGAAACTAGTTTCATATTGTGTTAAGTTAAAAGCAATATATTATACTTTTAACCGCCATTTTTTTCAAAATGGATCAGACTATTTATTCAATTTTCTCTACTTATTATATTTGCAACGCGAAAGTTGTGAATAAGGCAAATATGTGTAAATAGTACAAGACAGCTAAGAAAAAATAAAAAAGAAAAAATAAGAAAAATATAATTTAGACTAAAAGTATTAGGTTTGTATACTAATATTAGTAATTTAACGTTTTGTATATGCTAAATAGAGGCTAAGCTAACGTATAAATTTAATTACATCTTACTTTCTTATATAAAAAAAATACAATTTTAACTTTTCAGATGTAAACCCCCTTTCGAGGCTACTAGAGTACACCTTAAATATAAAAACATATATTCAGTGCCGTCTACTCGTTGCTCTTTTACAGACATATATATTCACTTTAATGCCTGATTTAGATCCGCGATCACCCATTTTTCTTTCGTCTATCTCTAATGATATTACCATACCCTGAGTCATTAATCAGGCCGGTCATATCGTTTCCAATACAACTTTGGTTACTAGAGCTTTAGGGCTTCCCCGGAGTTTGACACTGTCGAACTATGCTAAACTTGCTTAAGGCTTATTAAATTCCTAAATATCCGAACACACTCTTGTTAGAGCTAGCAGATATTGTAGTACTTATTATACCGAATCCTGGTATAATTAAAATGTAAACCTCTGGATGCGATTAAAGATAAATATATCTTTAATGGGACTCTATCTTTATCCTCTGTTGTTTCACTTATTATTAAACTTGGTTCACGCTTTACCTAACATACTTTCAGGTGAAGCAGAATAAGCCTTAAGGTCTTTTAGCTCAAAATATTTATCAATTAAAAATAACCTTTGTTTTTTATTTGAAAAAGATGGATACTTAAAGATATAAGACTTAAATGCTTCGATGTCGTTTCGTCCTTGTATAGATCATTTATAATAACCATTTTGACTTTTATCAAAATAAATATTACCACCTAAAATATCTTTAAAAGGAATAACGTCGACTAATAATTTATTAGTTACAGATATAGTTAGTTGAGGTATACTATTTTTAATAGAATAAGTAATCGTACCATCTGCATCAAAAAACCCTGAAAATCAGCCATTATCAATAGTAATTGAATCAGCATATTTGATTTTTATATCTAAGTTTAAACAAATAGATTCTAACTGTTTAATTCTTGACGTTTGTCTAATATTACCGTTTATTCTATGAATAAGATCTACCATGCCCTTTTTATTATGTAGTCTATATCTAAGGGCTTTTACACCAGATCTTAATTTTATGGATCCACCCAGTTTTTGTTTAATGATAGCTAAAGCATGTTCATCCGATAAACCCATAGTGATTTCACAACTAGGATAGCCTGCTTTACTTAATAGAAGAGAACCATCTCCGTCTATAAGACCAGCTAACCATTCATTTCATGCTTTGTCACTTAGGGGTCCGGATTTATCCTGTAAACCAGGTTTAACTATAGAGGATAATGGACGTGTAGTCTCTGAGGTTCCTACTTGGAAATTAAATCCTTTTGTTACCTGCTGATTGTCCGACAATAATAAGGTTTTCACTTTATAGGGATGTTTAAAACAATATGTTAATAATACACCACTTATTAATAAAGTACTCATTAATGAGTAATAGGAGTTCCAGCATATAGTCCATGTCATTAAATAAATTACTTTATCTACGGGCCATTGTTGACCGAAAAATCAGAAAAGATGCTGGTATAAAATAGGGTCACCACCTCCTGCTGCTTCGAAGAATGATGTATTAAAATTTCTATCTGTTAAAAGCATAGTAATCGCCATTAAATTGTAGACTTACTGGATGAAATCCCATAGTTTAAAGTTTTTCTGTGGTGCAAGACATGCAAAGCACAAGACTTTAAGCTTAAAAAGTTATTAAAACTTAGTGTAAGTACGCAAACATTTTCATGTTTGATTGGACCATATCTTATATTTTTACGTTGTAGAAGTCTTGCAAGTGATCTCAAGTAAAATCAGTTCTGAAATTATTCATAGCTGATTTGATCTTTACAATTTTTTCCTTACCTTTATCTGTCTTATGCTCTTTTCTATCAAATATGTTAACCACTTCCATTCAATCCAAGGAATCTAAATGTTTAGTTCCAAATAGAGGAAATTGTAAAAGATAACTTTTAGCCTTAATATTCCCTTTAAGGTTCGTAGTTCTAACTCTATACTGAGGTTTTGGTTTATCCGATCTTATTTCTTTTACTTCCGTTTCTAAAAACTCCGCGATATAAGTTAAATAATTTAGATTATTACATCCTTTGTGATCTTGTCGTCTTTGAGATATTTCTAATTTACATTCAAGTTTAGGATATTTTCCTGAAAGAGTAGTTCTTACTTGGAAAGAACCGTCTGCTTCTATAAACCCAGATAGCCACGGATTGGTATTTAAAGGTTCTATAGATACAGAATATTTTTCAATATTTGTTTGTTTAGTTTCATTAAAAAAATCTATTAAGGCATTAAGACTATATAATTTAGGTGTTCTCATTTTTCCATTTATTAATGAAATTACTAACAATATACCTTTAGAACTATTTATAGTTAATATATAAGCGTCTACCCCTTTTTTTCTAGATAATGAACCTAGGCCTAATTCTTTTTGAATAAGCAAAGCTAAAGGTAAATCTTTTAAATGAAAAACTATTTGTATAGCAGGGTAATTTAACTTACCTTTACTATTTCTTAATTCTTTTGGTGTAATTATTGTACCATTACCTTCAATAAGCCCGGTGAGATAATAACTAAATAGATTTTTATTTAAATTTTTGCTATAGTTGTTGGTATGAATAGATCTAAGAGTTGTAAATAAAGAAAAGGGTGCTAGGTACCCATAGCAGGAAAAATATGGACTACAACCAAAATATTTTGGCGTGTGGCCTCTGAGGTTCTCTAAAAAATTCAAACTTAATAGATTACCAGCTGATTGCGATATATATGTATATAACGGTTCCCAGAATACAGCCAAATTTAGAGCCGGCAGGATTAGTTTACCGGCTAAAACAGGTAAAGATAATAATAATAATACTGCTGTAACAACAACAGCTCATCCAAATAAAGCTAATTTATGTAACCTGATACCTGGACTTCTCATATTTAGTATAGTAGTAATGAAGTTTACAGCTCCTAATAAACTACTTACACCAGATAGATGTAATCCAAATATAGCTAAATCGACACTAGGTCCACTATGACTTTGTACTCCACTTAATGGAGGGTAACAATTTTGTTGATAACCTCATTTTAGAGTTCTTATGCTTTAAATTAATAAAGATATTAACCTATACTAAAACTATCGTTATACGCATTATATCTCTATAATGTTCGGACTATACCTTCATCTTAATGGAATTAGAGCTTAGTAATTATGACTGCTTTTTCGCAACTTTCTTATAATGTTTCTTATTTTAGACAACTTAATAAAATTACCTTTATCTTTATTATATGATCTAGCTCATATTCTATATTCTAAAGATTTTACACCTTTCATTGTATTTTTAAAAAAATCTATTATATTCTCAATTGCTCTGGAGTTAGTAGTATCTAATATATAATAGTTATGTAATTCTTTATATCTAACCGCGGTTTTGATATGTAACATAATACCTATACCTTCTAATACTATTTTATCCAACTTTTGTGTTAAACCAAATCCATGTACTATTCTAGTGGAAGTTTTATTAACTAGATAAAAACTACCTTCTGCTTCTATAAACCCCACGAGTCAACTTTTAGTCATCACGTTATTCATTGAATCTACGTTCGTCAAAGGTAATTTTGCATTAGTTCAAGCAGGAGATAAATAATCTTTATCAGGTTTAGCATTTTTAATAGCTAAAAGTTTTGTATTTTTCTCTTCTTTAGTTATAGATATGTTATTTAAGATAGCTAGTGCTTCTTTTAATTTTACATAGTCTAAATATTTAGTCGTCAGAAGAGGATATTTGTCAAAAATAGGCAATAAAATGGATTCTAAAACTTTTCTATCCCTAATAAAGTATTGTGCTTTGGTACCATCTCTTGTTATAGAACCTACTTTTAACTCTTTTTTTATATAATTAAGAATTCTTAAATTATACCCTGATTGAGTTAATTTATAACTTAGGCCTCATTTAGTTGATGTACCAGTTCCTTGCTGTGAAATATGAAAATTCCCATCTCCATCTGTAAACCCTACTAATCATTGTTCAAACAAAGCTCGATCTGAAAATTTACCATTAAGATGTTCTTCGTTAAGTCTCTGATGGCTAGTAAACAAACGTTTATTTACTAACCAGGCGCATTGTCTCCGTGATG
The DNA here is from genome assembly GCF_030347475.1 of Cadophora gregata. Lineage (NCBI taxonomy): Eukaryota > Fungi > Ascomycota > Leotiomycetes > Helotiales > Ploettnerulaceae > Cadophora > Cadophora gregata. Next base: position 16,607 of record NW_026695968.1, read on the forward strand.
TACACATTTTTACATACGTACTGTTTATAATTGTATTCATTATAAATAGACATGAGTAGTGTACTACGTGTAAAACATAAAAAAATATAATATTTACTTGAAGAGGTTCACGCATCGAGAAGAATTTACTTTTTTTTATGTCACCATAAAATAACTCCCTATCTTTTTTAAGAGTTCAACCAGTACCTACTCCATTTTCTATACCACTAGCAAATATAAATAATAATAAACTAGGTGGTAATAATCAGAAACTTATATTATTAAGTCGAGGGAATCATTTACAATAGTAGTTTCCTACCACCACGGACTATGTCTTCACCCTTATTAAACATAATAAGGGGCTTCACGTATAGTCTCTGAGGATCCTACTCATAATTAATATTATTTTGGTTTCCTGCACATTCTTCCCATGTATACATGAGTGTTACGACTAATTCAGTTATTTGTACAACTTTATGAGTTTATAAACTCCAATTAGGTGTCCATGTATCTGTTAATAGGAAAATTAATTCCATTTTCGAGAGATTCTATGCATATAGTGAAGTAATAATTAGAAAGTTTACACTTTAAAACGGCATTCCCCGGTTTAGGGGTATATAATAAAAAAAAAAGTAACAACAAATTTAAGCTGATAATTTATTTAAATGATCTCAGTTGAAATAAGTTCTACTTCTATTCA